>NC_053025.1:441522367-441671199 GCF_003073215.2 Triticum urartu | reverse complement strand
GACACCGATCTGGATGACTCTGAGTCTCGGTCTGGACACATATTGAAACCGGGAGCAATTAGCTAGAGCAGCTCCATGCAGAGCATGGTAGACATAGAAATTTGCAAAATACGTACGGATTTGAATATGACAAACCCGTTGACTAAACCTCTCTCACAAGCAAAACATGATCACTCCTTAGTACTCTTTGGGTGTTAATCACATGGTGATGTGAACTAGATTATTGACTCTAGTAGACTCTTTGGGTGTTGGTCACATGGCGATGTGAACTATGGGTGTTAAATCACATGGTGATGTGAACTAGATTATTGACTCTAGTGCAAGTGGGAGACTGAAGGAAATATGCCCTAGAGGCAATAATAAATTTGTTATTTTATATTTCCTTATTCATGATAAAGGTTTATTATTCATGCTAGAATTGTATTGATCAGAAACCTAAATACATGTGTTAATACATAAACAAATATTGTGTCCCTAGTGAGCCTCTACTAGACTAGCTCGTTGATGAAAGATGGTTAAGGTTTCCTAACCATGAACATGTGTTGTCATTTGATAATGGGATCACATCATTAGGAGAATGATGTGATGGACAAGACCCATCTGTTAGCTTAGCATATTGATCGTTCAGCTTATTGCTATTGATTTCTTCATGTCAAATACATATTCCTTCGACTATGAGATTATGAAACTCCCGGATACCAGAGGAATACCTTGTGTGCTATCAAACATCACAACATAACTGGGTGGTCGTAAAGATGCTCTACAGGTATCTCCGAAGGTGTTTGTTGAGTTGGCATAGATCGAGATTAGGATTTGTCACTCCGAGTATCGGAGAGGTATCTCTGGGCCCTCTCGGTAATACACATCCTAAGCTTGCAAGCAAATGACTAAAGAGTTAGTCACAACGTGATGTATTACAGAACGAGTAAAGAGACTTGCCGGTAATGAGATTGAACTAGGTATGAAGATATTGATGATCAAATCTCGGGCAAGTAACATACCAATGTACAAAGGGAATTACGTATGTTGTCATAATAGTTCGACCGATAAAGATCTTAGCAGAATATGTAGGAGCCAATATGAGCATCTAGGTTCCTCTATTGGTTCTTGACTGGAGAGGTGTCTCAGTCATGTCTACATACTTCTCGAACCCATATGGTCTGCACGCTTAACATTCGTTGACGATATAGTGTTATATGAGTTATATATTTTGGTGACTGAATGTTGTTCGGAGTCCTGGATGAGATCACGGACATAAAGAGGAGTCTCGAAATGGTCGAGAGGTAAATATTGATATATAGGACGATGGTATTTGGACACGAAAGTGTTTCGAGACACACCGGGAAGGAATCGGGTCACTGGAAGGGGTTCCGGGCACCCCTGGCAAGTTATGGGCCTTATGGGCCAAAGGAGGGGACAGACCAGCCCACAAGGGGGCTGGTGCGCCCTATCCCTTGTTCAGCCAGCCCTAGGAAAGGAAAAGGGGGAGGGCTAGCCGCTCCTGCCTTTCCCTCTCATGGGGAACGCCACTGCTACCTCTTGAGCTTGCATTGGTTTTTCCCTTGAAGAGGAAAGGGTGATGCAGCAAAGTAGAGTAAGTATTTCCCTTAGTTTTTAGAACCAAGGTATCAATCTAGTAGGAGACAACGCGACAAGCCACCGAATACCTGCACAAACAAACACCAACTTGCACCCAACGCGAAAAAGGGGTTGTCAATCCCTTCTCGGTTACTTGCAAAGTGAGATCTGATATAGATGGATAAATGGTAAAGTAATATTTTTCGTATTTTTGGTTTATGGAACAGAAAGTAAAATATTGCAAAAAAGTAAATTAGAAACTAAAGTTATAGATCAGAAACTTATATGATGGAAAATAGACCCGAGGGCCATAGGTTTCACTAGAAGCTTCTCTCAAGATAGAAATTATTACGGTGGGTGAACAAATTACTGCCGAGCAATTGATAGAAATGCGCAAAGTTATCACTACTACAGGATGGTCCAAACGCGACAGTACGATCAGAGACCCTTCGACAAAACTATGTGCGATGCCATAATCACAAACGGTGGTGTAAAAAACCCATCAAAAGGTGCAAAACGTTTGCGATGACGGATTCATCAAACACGGTTCAGATTTTAGTTCTGTGTGCGATGCAGGGGATACGATTCAGTTCAATTAACTGTTTGCGATGTTGAGGAACAAAAGAAACAGGCAGGCAGATGAAGGTGTGTGTGATATGCAACATACGGTTCACAAGGATGAAATGTGTTTGATTAGGCAACACAATGGAAACGGTTCAACTTAACAAGATGTGTGTGACACACGACAAACATGTCCGTAATTGGAAATGTGTGCGAAGACCAACAATAACACAGACGATTGATGCTAATAAGCCGTGTTATTTGCTTTGTCTACAGAAGAATGACATGTGTATATATATATAACTGAAATAAACATCCAATTACATAAGTGACTATACAGATAATTCCCACACACCTCAATAAACAATTGCATGCATTCTAAAGTAGGAGAAACGATCGTATAGTCATCTACTTCTTGTGACGCTCCCGCCACTGCTCTATGGCTCGATCCCTTGTCTGGGGCAGGAAGAAGACACTTTCTCATGTCAACGATCTGCCTATACATCTCGTAGCTTGTGTACGTGTCCTTGGCCGTGTACTTGACATGTTGTTCATCCAGTCTCTCATGCCACACAGTGTGCCAGGCGTTCTTGTCCTTCTTGCTCTCATTCTTCATCTTCCTGCAGTAGGGTCCGATGATGGCCGAGGCGAGGTTAACCAGGGAGTTTAGTTTGTTTTTGTCGCTGCCCCAGACCTTGTAGTGGTGCTGGACGTTGACAAGATTCGGGCATTTCAAGCCCGAAACATTGAGTGCTTTTAGATCGTTGGTGGTGTCCACCGTAGCGAAACTGTAGTCGGAGCTGTTGATAAACCTGGAGAAACACTCGCAAGGCCTTGTGGCAAGGTGTTAATGGTAGACAAGGACGTCATGTCGGACGCACAACTGGGTGACGGCAACTTTCTGATCGTGCCCGACACGACCGATAGTGTACTCGAGGTCGAATCCGGCCACTTGGTACTTGTCCTCGGCAAGGAATTGCTCCATAGTTTGGATGGAGTTCTCCACCGAGATCGGATCGTTCATGTACACCACCGAGAGGGCCTTCCCCCTCACGTGGTTGTCCACTACGTGATGCGTGGTGAACTACCCGCCGTTGTCATCGGCGCCCGCTGGGAGCGCCATTGGAGCCACGAGGATTGTGATTGAACTGTTGGATGTCCTCTCTGTATGTGTCGTCGTGGGTGTGCTTATTGTGTCGTGTGACGCGAGAGATGAAGGTAAATGGCCACAGGAATAAATGGGGGCCGCGCGGCCTGGATTCTCTACGCGTCCGCATGATAGTTTTTGCAGTGGGTAACTGCATTGTCGCGCCGCGCCCGTCGCAACCGCATGCACACGAACGTGCATGATCGTGCACCGGCCCCAAATACTGGTAGCGCGCGTGGAGGGACGAGGGCAGAGCACCCGGAGGGACGCGAGAGCAGAGCGTGCCGCGGCCGCCTCAACCGCAAGCAACCACACGCATAGAGTAGTTGAACACACATGAAATGGTCGCGTACAAGCCGACCGACAGTTGCCTCGCTGCGTAGAGAGCGGTCATGTGCTACTACCTCCGTCTTAGTCTATAGTACCCTTTATATTCTGTGCCATACTTTGCCCTCAAATTTAACCAACAAAATGTTAATGCATGTTATAAAAATTATATAACTGGAAACTATGTTCAAATACAAATCCAACTATATAATCTTTGGCGACATGCATTAGTATTTTATTAGTTAAATCATACTTATAAACCAGGATAGGGGTATAGTAGGTGATTAAATCACAAACGTTTTTTCTATTAAACATATGTGCAGGTGGCCTTTCGTCCTCCTCTCGCATGTCTTGTCACCCCGCTGCAGACGGCTTGCAGCGCAAGCTTGCGCAGCACGCGGGGGCATTCTTTTGGCCAAACGGCGGCGCCAATGAATCGTCGATGAGCCCATTCCCGCGCAACCTTGCAGGTTCCCGCGCAAGCTTCCTGTCTGACTCGGTGAAATCCCCCAAAATCCCAATGCTTACCGGCCTGCTATATAAACCCTCACGGCAGGCGAGTCCCACGTCGCATTTCCCCCTCTGTCTGTGTCAAAACCGGTGGATCTCGGGTAGGGGGCCCCGAACTGTGCGTCTAAGGCGGATGGTAACAGGAGGCAGGGGACACGATGTTTTACCCAGGTTTGGGCCCTCTTGATGGAGGTAAAACCCAACGTCCTGCTTGATTATTCTTGATAATATGAGTAGTACAAGAGTTGATCTACCACGAGATCAGAGAGGCTAAACCCTAGAAACTAGCCTATGGTATGATTATATGTTGTCCTACGGACTAAAACCCTCCGGCTTATATAGACACCGGAGGGGGCTAGGGTTACACAGAGTCGGTTACAAGGAAGGAGATCAACATGTCCGTATTGCCAAGCTTGCCTTCCACGCCAAGGAGAGTCCCATCCGGACACGGGACGAAGTCTTCAATCTTGTATTTTCATAGTCCAACAGTCCAGACAAAGGATATAATCCGGCTGTCCGGATACCCCCTAATCCAGGACTCCCTCAGTAGCCCCTAAACCAGGCTTCAATGACGATGAGTCCGGCACGCAGATTGTCTTCGACATTGCAAGGCGGGTTCCTCCTCCGAATACTTCATAGAAGATTTTGAACACGAGGATCGTGTCCGGCTCTGCAAAATAAGTTCCACATATCACCGTAGAGGGAATAATATTTACACAAGTCTAATATGCTGACGTTCCCCGTAGTGTGACATCACACCACGGCCAGGTCTTTATTCAAATCGTTTCTCATAACCTGTCTTAGTGTGTTTCGCGAGGCGGTTTCCTTGGCACGTCTTGTCGAAGCAGAGATCGTGTTTCCTTATTACGGGATTCCCATTAATACGAACATGGGTGACCCAACCGCGCCATCAATTACAGCGCTTGGGGGATAAGCAAGTTTTACCAGGCTGGTGGGGGCGCATAGTTTTGTCCGCCCTTATAAAGGGATAAGGTCTCACCTTTTTCTACCCACACCTTCTTCCTCCTTGCTCATCCATTCTCGCGCACTCGAGCTCCAGTGCCCAAGTCCACATCTTCTCCTCAACTCTCTCCAAACATGTCCGGAGCGGGAGGCAAGTGGATGGCCTCCTCCGTCACGGAGGGACACATCAAAAAACTACGTGGAGCCAGATACTTAGCCGCGGATATCGCGCACCGGGTGCCAGCCGCGGGGCAGATCGTCCCTACCCCGGAACCTCACGAAAGGGTGGTTTTCCTCCCCCACTTCGTCCGCAGACTGGGGTTTCCCGTCCATCCATTCGTCCGCGGCCTTATGTTCTATTATGGGCTGGACTTTCATGATCTGGCCCCGAATTTCATCCTTAACATCTCGGCGTTCATCGTCGTGTGCGAGGCCTTTCTCCGCATCCGGCCCCACTTCGGCCTATGGCTGAAGACCTTCAATATCAAGCCGAAGGTAGTAGGCGGCCAACAAGCGGAATGCGGCAGAGCCATGGTGGGCAAAATGACCAACGTTACATGGCTCGAGGGCTCCTTCATGGAGACCATAAAGGGGTGGCAATCGGGGTGGTTCTACATCACCGAGCCGCGCAACACCAATTGGTTGGCGGCCCCCGAGTTTCGATCCGGAATCCCCATGCGGCTCACTTCCTGGAAGGAGAAGGGCCTGCCTTGGGGCTCATCGGTGGAGCTGGGCGGACTCCAGAAGTGTATTCAGAACATGACAAGCAAGAAACTTAAGCTTGTCAACATAGTCCAGGTCATGCTGTTCCACCGGATCCTCCCGTGTCAACAACGGGCTTTCAACTTATGGGAGTTCGACCCAGTCCAGCACCAGACTCTGCGCGAGCTCTTCGACACGACGCATAAGGACGTCTGGAAGGTGCTGTTCAAAGGCGCCGAGGTCCCCCCTTCTCTTACCAAGGACCGTGGGCTAAGCAACGAAGCGCCCTGCGAATCCGGTAAGCTCTGTACACCGGGTAGGGTATTTATTTCCCATAGCTTAACCATGTGCGGGGTTTGAGCTCCCATGCCTTTGACATGACTGGGTGGAGACATCAGAGCGGATTAAATGTTCGGCCCCTCTGCCCGAAGACCCTGCAGACGCTCTCCTGACGGAGATGCGGACTCCAGCTCCTTATGAGGTGCCGGAGAAGACCAAGAAGAAGGCCACGGGAACCCGAAAGAGTTCACGGCGCCAGGTGGTATCGGACACATCATCTGATAACTCCGAGACGCACTCCTCCCATGAAAATGAGGAGAAGGAAGATGAAGATTCTCCCCCTCCAGCCGCGGAAGAAAAGAAAAGGAAGGTCGCCCCAACCGGGGAGGCCGAAGGGTGCAAGAAGGGAAGGACTCTCCTTCCGGACTGCTCCACCACCGCCGTTGATGGCGAAGACGAATGGCTGCTCAAGGCTAAGCCCCTGGCGAAGTCGTAAGTATTCGGATACCAGAGTAACTCATAGCATACTTTTGTTGCACTGCTTCTCCTAACGTCGAATATGATTATGCAGTCCGCCCTAAGCCCGTATCGACGTATCCTCATCAGACGGTTCCTTGGACTCGTCGGACATGAATAGTGATACACTTCCAACCGCCTCCTCTCCTTGCTCGATGGACAATGCCGAGGTATTGTCTCAAGGGGCACCGACCCGGGGGGAGATAGTCCCGAAGGCGCCTCAAGGCGACCTTCCGGACTCCAAGAGCAAAGGGAGCAAGGCTCCCAGGGGCTCCAAGTTCGGCCCTCACCCGAACACCACGCCGGAACCTCCAGTGGTTCCGGACTCGGGCAGGCGGCCCCCTTCCAAGAGGGGCAAGCCGTCTGTGCCAGTGACCTCTGTCCATCCAGAGGCACCGGACGACCTGCTGGGAGTGCTTCGCGGCGCTTCCATCGATGAAGAGCACCGCACTATTATGAGTGCGGTGATCAAGAAGGTTCAGTCCACCAAGAGTGGACTGACTGAAGCCCGTGCCAGCCTTCTAACAGGCTTTGAGGTAAGTATTTAAAATATAGGAAAAAATATTACCGCATAGACAGTAGCCCCTGATGCTCTGTTTGGTGTTCACAAAGAAAAGCCGAATAGAGGATCAAATAATATCTGCAGGAGTCTAATATAAGTATGTCTGTATGCATATGCAGGCTTCGTTGCTGACCTGTGCCGCACTAACTGCGGAGGTCGCCGCACTGAAGCAGAACCTCGAGCGGTTCGAGAAAGAGCTCGGCCTTGCCAAGAGGCATCTCGAGGAGAACAAAGGTAAGTAATACCTTGTCTATATAAAAAAGAAAATGTGGTTGCGAAATGACAGGATCATCATGAATGTGCCAGGGGCCACGACCGAAGTGGCGACCCTGAAGCAAGTGTTGTCCGAGGCCGAAAACAAAGCGGCCAAGGAGCGTACCGAGCGGGAGAAACAAGAGGCACGGGTGGGCGAGGTGCAGCAAGAGCTCCAGGCTCTCATGAAGAAACACGAGACTTTGGAGCTTGACTCGAAGACGCAAGAGTCCGAGCTTGCTGCGGCCCTCGAGAGCACAAAGCATGCCAAGGCTGAAGCCCAAAAGGCCCTCCAGGAAATTGAGGCGATGAGGAAGATAGCGGCGGGTAAGGTATTCAGTATGTAAAGCAAGCATGTGAAAGTAAATTACTTGTTACTTACCCGAGTCCGGAGCTCTCTAGGAGCATTCGTAGATTTGCCCCGCAGCGTGTCGGATGCCATGAAATATAACCAGGCCGAGGAGGGAAGCTCGACGGAGAAGTTGTTCTGGTCTCAGTATACCGGGACCGAACACCCGATGCCTATGAGCGACCAGCTGAAGCAACTAGTCGAGCTACACAAGGCGGCCGAACGGGCCATGAGGGGCCTTATAGTCCGGATGTGGCCTGACGACTCCCTTCCCAACAGTTACTTCGTCCTGGTGAGGCGGCTTGTGGATGCCTGCCCCTGGCTGGAAGTCATCAAGCGGTCCGTCTGCATCAAAGGTGCACTGGGCCAAGATGGACGCCGAGAAGCTGGTGAAGGAGGGGCCGCCGCAGGGCAAGGAGCATCGCCACCCTGAAATGTATTATGAGGGTGTCCTGAAGGGTGCCCGTCTTGTGGCAGACGAGTGTGCGAAGGATGTAATTTTTGAATGAACTTGCTTGTGTGATCCTGTATTATGAAAACTTGTTCATATGCGCTATGCAATGCTTGTTTGAATTTAAAATATTACCTTCTGTGCGGCTGTTTATTAAATCTGAGAGATGGCCAGTCGTCAGCTTCTGCCCCCATGCCCTGAGTGCTGGGGTGTTCGGGATAAATCTGAGCACTCCTTTTCCCGTTGATGGGTCCTTCGAGGGAGGTGCTTAGCACAACGAACAAGGCAATCGGACTATAATGCTTTATCACTCTCACTTAGCCATAGAAGTCTACAATTTTAAATTTTGGAGAAGCCCCTAGTATTCGGAAGGCCGAATTCGGGGCGCTATACACGCCTTAAGCCGGACAAAGCCGACCCCTCGCTCTAAGAGGCATAAGTCTTTAGGGACTCGAGACCTCTCGAACAGCGACCAGCTCTCGCCTTATCATGACAGTCTGTTTTAGCTTTCTCTACTGAGGTGCTTGCCCAGATGAACTGGGGCACAATCGCAGTAGTTCTCCCAGTGCTACCTTAAACGATATAGCGGAACGTAAGGTACCAAAACATGGGAGCTGGGCAAACCCAACTATTGACCCAAGACATGATTCGGAGCTGATGCATATAATGCTATAAGTTCGGGGTGCCGCACTGTTAAAAGTGTTCGGACTTCTCATGCCGTATTATGGGGTACGCTTAAGCCCCTGGCATATTGGCCGTACCAAAGTGTACGGGTGCTGAATGTTGTGAATGAACATATATATATATATAAAAGGAATAGAGAATGCGGTAATAGTCTAGTGCTATGCATTGTTTATTCAAAAAGGAGCGTCGAAGCAGAATGATACGAGTAGTGCGATAAGAAAAAAGTAGGACTATTTGAGATGTCCCCTCCAAGGGCAACCTAAGGAATGGTATTTAAAGTAAGTATTTCACTCGTTATCAGAGACCACCTGGGAGTTCCGTGGTGCGATGTAGCTTTCTGCCTCCTTGGTTGTTGCATCGTGTGTCTGGCAATCATACTACCGGACGGGGTTTCCAGAGATTAAAGTCCTGAAAGAGAGAAAAATAACAAAGCAGGAAGCCCCTAGTGTGGCTGAGCCGCATCTTGGGGCGTGCCGTAGTCGTGCCCCCTCCCCACCTGTGCCCATGGTATTTTCAATGCGTAATTATGTACGCGTGGCACGGATTTCACCGTTTGGCTGGGACTGGGGTGGGGGCCGCATTGCTATGCAAGCTCGAAACGTGCCGGACGGTCTTGTTGCCGATTACTCCGGGCGCACTTGAAGGTGTCCGGGTCTTTAATCACCGAACTACTGGATTGCCTTAAGAGGCTGCTTTGCACTTCTGCTGTGAGGGCCACAGTGTGCTCCTCTGTGCGGAGAGAGCGCTCTGTGTTTCCAATGACTGTGATGACCCCCCAAGGTCCTGGCATCTTGAGCTTGAGATATGCATAGTGCGGTACCGCATTGAATCTCGCAAATGCGGTTCGCCGAGCAGTGCATGATAGCCGCTGCGGAACAGGACCATATCGAAGATTAACTCCTCGCTTAGGAAGTTATCCGGGGATCCAAAGACCACTTCCAGTGTGACTGAGCCTGTGCAATGGGCCTCTACACCTGGTATGACGCCTTTTAAGGTCATTTTTGTGGGTTTGACCCTTGAGGGGTCTATACCCATTTTGCACACTGTGTCCTGATAAAGCAGGTTCAGGCTGCTGCCGCCATCCATAAGGACTCGAGTGAGGTGAAATCCGTCGATGATTGGGTCTAAGACCAGTGCGGCGAATCTGCCATGACGGATACTAGTGGGATGGTCCCTGCTATCGAAGGTGATCGGACAGGAGGACCATGGGTTGAACTCTGGGGTGACTGGCTCCAACGCATATACATCCCTTAACGCACGCTTCCGCTCCCTCTTGGGGATGTGGGTTGCATATATCATGTTCACCGTCCGCACTTGTAGGGGGAACCTCTTCTGCCCTCCGGTGTTCGGCTGCCGGGGCTCCTCCTCGTCATCTCTATGTAGCCCCTTATCTTTGTTTTCGGCGTTTAACTTGCCGGCCTGCTTGAACACCCAATATTCCCTGTTGGTGTAGTTGGCTGGCTTGTCGGGGGTGCCATGTATTTGTCACGAGCGATCAAGTATATGGTCCAAACTAGACGGGCCCGGAGTGCTTCTTTTGAATGGCTTTTTTCGCTGACCAGGTTTAGAGCCTCTGAATCCAGCATTGACTGTCGTATCCTCGGTATTGTCGCTATTGACGTGGCGCTTATGTTTGTTGCGACGTGACCTGCCATTGCTATCCTTGGTATCTGAAGTACCATGGTTCTTTGATATGTTATTGCTGTGAGCCAGCCAGCTGTCTTCTCCCCCGCAAAAGCGGGTCATGAGTGTCGTGAGGGCTGCCATAGATTTCGGCTTTTCCTGGCCAAGGTGCCGGGCGAGCCACTTGTCGCAGATGTTGTGCTTAAAAGCTGCTAGGGCCTCTGCATCCGGACAGTCGACGATTTGATTTTTCTTTGTCAGGAACCGTGTCCAGAATTGCCTGGCCGATTCCTCTCGCTGCTGAATTATGTGGCTCAAGTCATCGGCATCTGGTGGTCGCACATAAGTGCCCTAGAAGTTGTCGACGAATGCGGCTTCCAGATCTTCCCAACAGCCAATGGATTCTACTGGCAAACTGTTGAGCCAATGCCGAGCTGGTCCTTTGAGCTTGAGCGGGAGATATTTGATGGCATGTAGATCGTCACCGCGGGCCATGTGGATGTGCAGGAGGAAGTTCTCGATCCATACCGCAGGATCTGTTGTGCCGTTGTATGATTCGATATTTACGGGTTTGAAACCCTCTGGGATTTGGTGATCCATTACTTCGTCTGTGAAGCATCTGGGGTGTGCTGTGCCTCTATGGTAGGCTATGTCGCGACGCAGCTCGAATGAGTCTTGTTCGATGTGTTCGGCCCGGCCGGATTTACTTTTACTGTATCCGGCGTGATGGTTATCGTCTCGCGTAGTGGCGCGCCCTCGTGATTCGTAGATCGATCTTGCGTGTTTTGCTTTGTTCTCCAATACGTCTCGCAGGTCTAGCGTGTTTCCCCGTGCCTTGTCATTTTTATTTGAGTGGCGTCGGGGTGCGGGCTGAGTTTTTGGCTGAAATGCCTCTCTGTCGCGGCCATGAGGTGGCCGATCAGCCGCGTCATATGCTGGAGATGTAGGTTTTAATGCTTCCTCCTCGAGTCGGGGTAGCAACCTGCGCTTTGGGTAACTCTTGGAGGGGCGTTCGAGTTCATGTTCCTCGGCTGCAAGGACTTCAGTCCATCTGTCAAGCAAATCTTGATCAGCTTGAAGCTGCTACTGCTTTTTCTTAAGGCTGTTTGCCGTGGCTATAAGCCGGTGCTTGAAGCGTTCTTGCTCGGCGGGATCCTCCGGCATGACAAATTCTTCATCGTCGAGGCTTGCCTTGTCTTCGGAGGGAGGCATGTAATTATCATCCTCCGCCTCTCCATCTGCCGCTCTCTCGGGAGGGCTGGCTTCTCCATCCTCCTGCTCTAAATCTTGCTTGAGGGGATTGTTTTCATCTTCGGCACTGTCCGGAGTGCTATTATCTCATGTGCCGGTGTCACCACTTTTGCTTTGGCGAGACTTAGAGCGGCGCCACTGACGTCGGTGCTTGGGTTGCTTCTTGGAGGGATCATCCTCCGTTGTCCCGTCGCCATTGCCTTCTTTGGGTGTGTCCACTATGTATATATCATATGATGAGGTGGCTGTCCAGTGCCCTGTGGGCAGTGGTTCCTCTTCGTCTCCCGCATCGTCATCCATACCGTCGACGTCTTCGGAGTCGAAGTCAAGCATGTCGGTCAAATTGTCGACAGTGGCTATTAAGTGGGTGGTGGGTGGGCGGCGAATTTCTTCGTCATCCGCACCCCAATCCTGCCGAACATAGTTTGGCCAGGACTCTCCTGACAGGGAGAGAGACCTTAATGAGTTCAGCATGTCGCCGAAGGGCGAGTGCCGAAAGATATCCACGGAGGTGAACTCCATGATCGGCGCCCAGTCGGATTCGATAGGCACGGGCGCAAGCGGTTCGGAGTCCGTGGCCGGGGAAGAATCCGGCAATTTGGCGTCATGACTCTCGTGAAGGGTAAGGTTGATACTCGGCTCGATCACCGCTGAGAATGCGGCCTCCGTGGCGGGGTCTATCCCCCCATCCGTGGATGGCGCAATCGGCTCCGAATTGAGGGTCGGAGCGGTTGCCGGTGCGATCTCCTGCACACTGTCCGATGGTAGAGCTAAATCATGCTCATCATGACCATGCGGCGTACTCGGCAGGGGCTCGAATCCGTCGAAGATCAAGTCTCCGCGGATGTCGGCCGTGTAATTTAAGCTTCCAAACCTGACCTAGTGGCCAGGGGCGTAACTCTCGAACTGCTCCAGATGGCCAAGCGAGTTGGCCCGCAGTGCGAAGCCGCCGAATACAAAGATCTGTCTGGGGAGAAAAGTCTCACCCTGGACTGCATCGCTATCAATGATCGAAGGAGCCATCAAGCCTAATGATGACGACACAGAGTAACTCTCAATGAAAGCACCAATGTCAGTGTCAAAACCGGCGGATCTCGGGTAGGGGGTCCCGAACTGTGCATCTAAGGCGGATGGTAACAGGAGGCAGGGGACACGATGTTTTACCCAGGTTCGGGCCCTCTTGATGGAGGTAAAACCCTATGTCCTGCTTGATTATTCTTGATAATATGAGTAGTACAAGAGTTGATCTACCACGAGATCAGAGAGGCTAAACCCTAGAAGCTAGCCTATGGTATGATTGTATGTTGTCCTATGGACTAAAACCCTCCAGTTTATATAGACACCGGAGGGGGCTAGGGTTACACAGAGTCGGTTACAAGGAAGGAGATCTACATATCCGTATTACCAAGCTTGCCTTCCACGCCAAGGCGAGTCCCATCCGGACACGGGACAAAGTCTTCAATCTTGTATTTTCATAGTCCAACAGTCCGGTCAAAGGATATAATCCGGTTGTCTGGACACCCCCTAATCCAGGACTCCCTCACCCTCCCTCCTTGTAGCTTATCTCGTCTGCTTCTCCCACAATCGCCAATGGCACCGGTCCGTCGTGGTCGCTCAGCCACTCTGCCATCATCAGAGGACAGCTCCAGCTGGGAGGCTACACCGCAGCGGCGGTGCAGTCCCTGATGTAGTGTAGTGTGCCTGGCGTCCCTGTTGGGTGTGCGTGGAACACCCACCACACGCTCCGCCGTTGAAGCCCGTCGACAGCTATTGCCGGCTGCCGTTGCTGCCGCACCACCGTCGAAAGCCAGGGCCATCACCCGCTCCGTCACCACGGCCCGAAGGCGGGAGGTGGTGGTCGTGGCCGCCACCCCATCGTCTACCGCCGTGGCCGCCAGCCCACCATCGACCAACAGGGTCATCACCCGCTCCACCGCCAACGCCCAAAGGCGGGAGGCAAAGGTGGATGCCCGCACGTGCGTCAGCGACCTTACGCGCTACACCGAGTTCCTATGGGAGGAGGAGGAGCGCCTCATTAAGCACGCAAAGAGCCTTACCGCCACTGTGGCCGCGGCACATGCCGCCTCAGAGGTGAGGAATCAGGAGATCTACGGGGAGAACTACCGCCTCAAGAGGGGTCGTTTGGAGTGGTAGAGGGCGTTCGAGGTGAGCGTCGTTGAAGCAGTAGCAGCGGCAGGCACTGTATTGTAGTTGTCCAGCTCATCGGTAGGCTCCTCCTCCTCTGCCTCTTATTGAGCGTGCTCGGTAGAGGAGAGGCAGCCGGAAGTAGTACAAAGCCCCGCCGTAGTAGTAGTATTTAGGGGCTATTTTGTTCGGTTCATCTGACTATAGATGTGGTGGAACTGTACAATGTACTTAAAATTAGCTAGTATATAAAGTAGAACTAGCTATTTCAGTATGTGGTTGGCAACAATTGGTGAAAAGTTTGGTCAGTTCAGCTGTCGAGTTAAACTGTTTGTATAAAGAACGATTGCTTAATCGATGAATGAAATCTATGCTTCATTACTGAATTTTAGTTGCAAAAATTAGATACTGCTAGTGATTTTTAGCTTCATATTTTGACAAATCACAGTGTTACAGGGTTGACAAATGGCAATGTTACTAGATCAACAAATGTCAATCTTTCCAGTTTGACAAATGGCAACATACCCAGTATGACAGATGCAAATCTTACCAAATTGTTTGTAAGTGGTTGCACACGGGTCATCCAAAAGAACCGTTTGCGTTGAAGAGATGCACAAATCCTGCTCTCACTTTGCATACGGGTGTTCTATCTAAAACGTTTGCAATCAAGGGCTGCACAAATCCTGCTCGGCACATTTTCCCTTGGCTTCCTGGGGAAGCTGTCGGTTTGCATATGGGTGTTCTAACTAAAACATTTGTGATGAGTGTTTTATATTTAAAAACCATTGACGTATTTTTCAAAAGAAAACCATTTGATAAGTCTGTACATTAAGAGAGAAAAACACAAGTTCGCTCAAACCATATCTTTCATTCAGTCATACTACGAATTTATATTCATATGATCGAGATACAGTATTAAATCCAAGAATAAAACTATTTCCAGCGGCGGCGGAGGCGGCGTGCCACGCCATTGTTGTCGTTGTCATCCTCCGGGACGCCGTTGTTGAAATCTTCAATGCAGCGCACAATGTTCGTCACTTGTAAATCAAACATCATGTCGTCGCGCGATCGACGGGTGGGGCATGGGAGGACGGCAGCTGGCGGCACTGAGGTAGTGGTTAACGGCGGCGTCCCATGCCGCTGAGGGGGCGCACCACGCACACAGGCGCGGCGGGTGCAACCAAACGCACGGGGACCGACGCCGCGGTGGGTGGAGGGGCGCGCACGGGCACGGGCATTGGCGCTGGCATGTACACGAGCTCGCGCGGGTCCGTAGAGACCTCGCTGACGCCCACGGCTTTCAGCTCTGTGATAGTGCTCGGCGACTAGCCCGTCAATGCTATGGGGATGGTCGCTGGCGCGGGCGCGGGGATGGGATCTGTGACGGGCGCGGGGGCATCAACCACCGCGGCCATCTCGTTTAGGGCCATGTCCATGAGGCCTCATTCCTCCTTATTGTCTATCTTCTCTGGCTCGAAGTTGACTTCACCAAACTTGAAGACTAGTGGCAGATGATCCTTCTGCGCCATGGAATTCATGGAGGTCTGCGGGAAGGAGTGGAATGGGAGGCGAACAGTAAGGCCGCCCGTATTAAGCAGCGGCTCGGGCGCCATTAATGGAGAGGAAGGCGGGCAGCCATGGAAGTCAAAGGGCTCACTTCCTAGTGAGCCTGCACAGCGTACAGCTCGCACACTTCCCGGTGAGCCTGCGCATTGGATGACAACTTGCTTTCCTCTCGGTCAGCCTGCACACTGGACTGCGCTCGCACGCCTCCCGTTCAGTCAAGCAGCTGTCCGCACGACACCTCCTATAGCCATTGAAACAAAGACACGTGGCGTCACGTGAATGGTTAACATAACGCACACGATTTGAATTATACAAATGTTTGTGATGTTAGAGTGACTGCTATTTGTTTTAAAATGCTTTTGTTGGCTATTATTCGAGTGCGCCTTCTCTCAAAATGGACACCAAAAATACCACAGCATGCCGTGTGCCATTTCATGATAGCATGCCAAGTTTCATGAATTTCATACGAGTTTTGGATTTGCTAGAATTTAAAAACAAAGTATCTCAATGTTTTGTTGGCAATCAACGGTGCCCTGGTGTTTGAAATTCATTCCCATTTCTAGCATGGGACCTAAGCATGCACCCAAGGACAAAGATTTGATTTTTCAACCAATTTATATGCACTGGAGCATGTGCATGTAGTTCAAATTTGAATTATGCACATAAATGCATTGAAAACTCAATTAATGCATAAACATGTCCAAACGAACCCCAAAAATCCCAAAAATTGACACAACACTCCTGTTGTTCTATGTTGACACGAGAAATTTTTTGAAAGCAAAAAGAGGCACTGGATATCGCTTCTTCCCTAAAGGTGGGACGTTCCCTACCGAAACCATCAAGCTTGTTGTGAGAAGTTCTGGTTTGTAAGAAGCTTATCCCCAAACCTACCCCAAATGGGACAAATTTTTTACCACGGCATGTTGATGCCGCTCCATGATAGCATGCCAAGTTTCATGAATTTCAGACGAGCTTTGGATTTATTAGAATTTAAAAATCTGGTATCTCAATGTTTGCAGCTGAGTGACGGTGGTAGGGTGTTTGAAATTCCTTCCCATTTCTTGCATGGGACCTAAGCATGCACCCAAGGAGAAAGATTTGATTTTTCAACCAATTTATATGCACTAGAGCATGCACATGTGGTTCAAATTTTAATTATGAACATAAATGCATTGAAAACTCAGTTAATGCATAAAAATGTCCAAATGAACCCCGAAAAATCCCAAAAATTGACACAACACTCCTGTTGTTCTATGTTGACACGAGAAAATTTATGAAAGCAATAAGAGGCAATGGATATCGTTTCGTCCCCAAAGTTGGGACGTTCCCTACAGAAACCATCATGCTTGTTGTGAGAAGCTCTGGTTTGTGAGAAGCATATACCCAAACCTGCCCCAAATGGGACAGAAATTTTACCACGACATGTTGATGCCGCTCCATGATAGCATGCCAAGTTTCATGAATTTCAGATGACTTTTGGATTTACTAGAATTTAAAAACCAGGTATCTCAATGTTTGCGGCCGAGTGACGGTGGCAAGGTGTTTGACATTCATTCCCATTTCTTGCATGGGACCTAAGCATGCAACCAAGAACACATATTTGATTATTCAACCAATTTATATGCATTAGAGCATGTGCATGTAGTTCAAATTTGAATTATGCACATCAATGCATTGAAAACTCAGTTAATGCATAAAAATGTCCAAACGAACCCCAAAAAATCCCAAAAATTGACACAACACTCCTGTTGTTGTATGTTGGCACGAGAAATTTTTTGAAAGCAATAAGAGGCAATGGATATCTTTTCGTCCCCAAAGGTAGGAGGTTTCCTACCGAAACCATCATGCTTACTGTGAGAAACTCTAGTTTGTGAGCAGCATATCCCCAAACCTGCCCCAAATGGGACAAAAACTTTACCACGGCATGTTGATGCCGCTCCATGATAGCATGCCAAGTTTCATGAATTTCAGACGAGCTTTGGATTTACTAGAATTTAAAACCAGGTATCTCAATGTTTGTGGCTGAGTGACGGTGGCAGGGTGTTTGACATTCATTCCCATTTCTTGTATGGGACCTAAGCATGCAACCAAGGACACATATTTGAATTTTCAACCAATTAATATGCATTAGAGCATGTGCCTGTAGTTCAAATTTGAATTCTGCACATGAATGCATAGAAAACTTAATTAATGTATGAAAATGTCCAAGCGAACCCCGAAAAATCCCAAAAATTGACGCAACACTCCTGTTGTTCTATGTTGAAACTAGGAAAAAAATTGAAATCAAGAAGAGGCAATGGATATCATTTCGTCCAGAAAGGTGAAACGTTCCCTACCGAAACCATCAAGCTTGTTGTGAGAAGCTCTAGTTTGTGAGAGGCATATCCCCAAACCTGACCAAATGAGACAAAAAAATTACCATGACATGTTGATGCCGCTCCATGATAGCATGCCAAGTTTCACGAATTTCAAACGAGCTTTGGATTTACTAAAATTGAAAAAGTAGGAATCTCAATGTTTGAGGCCGAGTGACGATGGCAGGGTGTTTGAAATTCATTCCCATTTATTGCATGGGACCTAAGCATGCAACCAAGGACACTGATTTGAATTTTCAACTAATTTATATGCATTAGAGCATGTGCATGTAGTTCAAATTTGAGTTATGCACATGAATGCATAGAAAACTCAGTTAATGTATAAAAATGTCCAAGCAAACCCTGAAAAAACCCAAAAATTGACACAACACTCCTGTTGTTCTATGTTGACACTAAGAAAAAAATTGAAATCGAGAAAGGTGAAACGTTCCCTACCAAAACCATCACACTTGTTGTGAGAAGCTCTGGTTTGTGAGAAGCTTATACCCAAACCTGCCCCAAATGGGACAAAAAATTTACCACGACATGTTGATGTCGCTCCATGATAGCATGCCAAGTTTCATGAATTTTGGATCACTTTTAGATTTACTAGAATTACAAAAGCAAGTACGACAATGTTTGCCAGAGAGCCATGGTGCCGTGGTGTTCGAAATTCATCCCCATTTCTTGCATGGGACATAAGCATAAACCCATGGAAACATATATGATTTTACAACCCATATTGGTGCACCGGAGCATGTGCATGTAGTTTAATTTTGAATTGTGCACCTGAAATGGCTAGAAAACCAATTTAATGTATAAAATGTCCAAATGAACCCTGAATAATTCCAACTCTTTTACGACACACATATAGTTGCATGTTCACTATGGATAAAAGGTCTAGCAATTCAAACACCATCCATAGCCGCTGTGACCCCATTATTTAATTCAAATCAAGATGAAAAATCAAGTAGATACCACACGGTTTATTATCACCAACCTTGTGAGATGCAGTACAAAATATCCTGGGGCATCGTCGGTGTATAGTACGCCTATGGCTTATGCGAGAAGGTACGTCAGCTACAGTCCACAGCCGGCATGTCAAGCACACTAGCTCGCTCCCCAAATATCATTTCACTGTTCAATCATCGTCAGTTAAAGATGGGGACATGGACCCGCGTCGTGAGGGCAACTTCGGCGGCCCATTTCGGCGAGAGCGCGACCGCAGCCGCCATGTGGGTGCTTACAAGGTGCATGAGCGTGGCCGCAATCTGTGACCGGGCGGCCAATGCAGCCCAAACGGCCGTTGTGGCTTCTCAGGTGCCGGCAGCAACATCTACCTCGGGGATAGCAACTGGCGAGAGTGGCACAGCAGCTGCCCGTTCCACAATGGCGGCCTTAGCCCTGATGGAGGCCGCCTACGACCATGTCGAGGCCGCCCATGCCCAGCTCGTGTCAGTCACCGCACAAATCGAACGAAGCTTCTCCAACAACGGTCGGCAACCCACGGCCAAAGAGTTGGCAATCGCCGATGGCGTTCGAGCAGCCGTCCATTCCTCTGCAGCATACCTTGCGACGACGAAGCCCGTCCAAGCCCAGATCACGGCCGCCCACGCCCAGCTCGTGGCGGCCTTTTCCAAAGAGATGGCGGATGCGGATGGCGAGATGCTTGTCGAGTATGGTGCGATGGATGCCATGGAGCCCCTTCCCCAGGAGATCGTCGGGCGCGAGCTGGACATGGAGGCGGCGACAGAGATCGACGAGCACCAGCTGTAGTGGTACTCTTTGTTTTGTTTAATTAAGAGCACCGGTATTTAATTTGTTAGAGTAATGTTTAGGTCAGCTAGCTCTGTTTAATTGCTGAACTTGCTCGATTAAGAAGTGTGGGTGTGCTGTAGTCTCCTTTGTGTACCCAAATTATGCAATGACGTGGATGACCACTGTAACTAGGGAAATTCGAACCAAAATTTTTGACATTCAAACTCATCACACACGGGTTAAGCTAACTGAATCATTTTTATGTTCACATATCATACATAGTTCTGAATAAGGGACCGTGTCTGATAACACTTTGCGCGCCAGTTTTTTTGCTGAAGCGATTCCAAATTTTCGGCTTCCATGGAAATATCTACCTCCCTGCACCTCCCCCTTACCAAAAGCCACATTTCCCCTGTTTCCGCCTACCTTTGCAAGTTTAAACCTCCACTCCTTGCTTGCAGCGCCGCCTCCTTGCCGGTGACCCTCGTTCACGCTGCTCGGCCTCGCCTATCCAGGTAGGTAGTCCACACCCGACCCCCATCCTCCTCCTCCTTCCACATCCCACATGCCCCGACCGCCGGCATGACACATTCCACCCAAATCACTGACCCCTCTACCAAATAAGTGCCGCCCTAAGCCATGGTGCACACAGTATAGCAAGGATCTCAAAGCTTGGCAGCGGAGAAGCAAATTGCGGCAGCACGCGTGGATGAGGTCGCGATGGCTGCCATTCGTGCTGACCCCCAGATCTTGGAGGAGCACCTTGACATTTGCTAGCTATGTCGATTAAGCATGCTCAGGTTACCCATTGCATGTGCTGCTCCTGCCTTTCCTTCACAAATTCTAGTGAATTGTGCTATCTGATTTTACCATGCAATCTATTGCTCTAGTTTATATGTACTAGATGTCGTGCAGTGTGGTGCTTGATGTCTACTATGCAACTTTATTCTTGTAGACTCGTCTTGGGCCTCCAAGCGCAGAGTTTTATAGGACAGTAGCAATTTTCCCTCAAGTGGATGACCTAAGGTTTATCAATTCGTTGCAGGTGTAGGATGAAGATGGTCTCTCTTAAGCGACCCTGCAACCAAATACAAGGAATCTCTTGTGTCCCCAACACACCCAATACAATGGCAAATTGTATAGGTGCACTAGTTCGGCGAAGATATGGTGATAAAAGTGTGATATGAATGGTAGAAATATATTTTTATAATCTGAATAAATAAAAACAACAAGGTAGCAAATAGTAAACGGGCACACAAACGGTATTGCAATGCTTCAAAATGAGGCCTAGGGTCCGTACTTTCACTAGTGCAATCTCTCAACAGTGCTAATATAATTGGATCATATAACCGTCCCTCAACGTGCACTACTGCAGGATGCTGCTAACGCGACACTACGATCAGAGAACCTTCGAGAAACTGTGTGCGATGCAATAATCACAAACAGTGGTGTATGAAAACCGTGAAAAAGGATGCAAAACATTTGCGATGGAGGATGCATCAAACACAGTTTTGCATGTGCGATGAAGGGCATACAGTTCAGTTCAATTAACTGTTTGCGATGAGGAGGAGCAAAAGAAACGGGCAGCCAGATGAAGGTGTGTGCGATACATAACATACGGTTCACTCAAATGAACTATTTGTGATTAAGCAAAACAAAAGATACGGGCAGCCAGATGAAGGTGTGTGCGATATACAACATATGGTTCACTCGGATGAACTGTTTGTGATTAGGCAACACAAAATCAATGGTCAGCCAGATCAAGGTGTGTGCGATATACGGCATGCGGTTCACTCGGATGAACTATTTGTGTTGACACAAGAGAATGGAAACGGTTCAACTTAACAAGACGTGTGTGTTGTGCGATGGGATTGCATACAGGACAACAACATATATATATATAACACCCCTTAAGACCTTATTCTAATAACACATACCCCTTATTCTGATAACACTTTCGCACTGCGAAGACCAACGAACCGAATCCCTCCGCCACTTAATCCACCTTCTACCGGTCAACCCCCACCTCTCTCGCACGATTCCCCTACCCCGCCCCACTGCCTCCTCCCACTCCCAGCCAGCGCGCCTCCCCTCCTCACCCATGATCCACCTTCTTCCTACTCCTCCTCCCGCCTGGAGCCGCCCCGCCTACTCCTCCTCCCGCTCGACGCCGCCTCGCTCACTCCTCCTCCCGCCCGACGCTGCCCCGCGACTTCCCATCGCCGGATCCAGGTTGCAGCGACCGATCGAGGCCACGCCAGTGTCGAATCCAAGGTGCGGTGAGCCCCCCGCAACGCCCCGGCGCCAGATCCAGGCCAGGTTGACCCGTCGCCGGAGACAGGCTGCGATGGCCCCCTGCGCCGTCCTGGTGCCACATGCAGGAGGAGGGGTGCTCCACATCTCGACCTTCGACGCGGCCCTGCGGCCTCCTCCCCAACGCGCGTTCGACTACTAGCCCTGGCACAGCCATCAGCACCCTCTCGCCGGCCATCTGCATGAGCACCTCGGGTGTCAGAGGCGCGCCTGGACCCACCACGGCTTTCTTCTCCAGCTTGCCATGTTGCAGTGCAGCCCGATGCGGTACGCAGTCCAGCACTCCACCACTTGCAGATCGGCTCACCGGCGTGCACGGGGTCGTGCTCAACTACATCACTGCCCCCCTGTTTTGTGGTTCGTCTCATGAGGCAGTGTACTTCGGTAGGATCTATTCTGCATCTTTTCTAGCAGTGCACTGAAGTTCACTTTACTGCAGCCCACATCGCCAGAGAGGGCAGCTCGCGGCCCGCCGGCGTGCAGTTTCGGCAACTGTTGTTTGTAGGATTATTTCCCTGAGCTAGCATTTTCTGGTGAGCATGTGCAGTACGATGGCGGGTGTCTGCAGTGCGGACGTTGAGCATGTGCAGTGCGGACAGTGAGAACATGCAGTACGATGGCCTCCTCTGCAGTCCAGCGACCATCGCCATGCAGCTAGGCCACGCAAGTTTTTGCTTGCAGGTAGTGTACGCTGCTTCGGGTGAGCTCGCCTCCTTGCAGTCCGTCGGCGCGTCCGTGCAGTGCGGCCCGTGCATGTGTGCATTCTATGGTGCGTGGGAAGCATCTCGCAAAAGGGCTCATGGAGTTATTTTGCCCCCTATGTAGCTCGGTTGCCGCCTCCATGCAGTTCGGTTGACTCACTGATGCGGTAGGTCACCGGTGTGTGCGTGCAGGTCAGTGTGAGCGGGTGGGCACACCAGTTCTGTCGGGCGGCACTGCGCCATGGTAGTTTAGTGTGTCTATGTGTGTGTTTTCATTTTTTTTGGCCATGTGAATGAATTCTTGTATGTAATGTATATGTTGGGTGTATTCAGTTCACCTGAAAACAAACGCAAGATTTTTATAAAAACTATTGCAGGACACTTACAAAGACGCCATAGACAAAAATGTTAATTCACTCTATCGTGTTCGTGAACAGAAACCAAAACATCTTGATGAGGTTCACTTCTTATTAGATGTAGTTCCCTCGTTCAGTTTCTGCAGTCCACTTGTTAGAAAAAAAAGGCAAAAGAAACAATTTTTTTACAAAAAGATAAAAGAAATCAAGAAGCTCGTTTGCATGTGAGATGCAGTGCGGTTTTCAGTCCGAAGCGGTGCATTCTTTTGTCTGATGCAGTGCACACGTCGATTTTGGTGTTGCGGAAAACAGAGTGCCCGCAATTCGTTAATTTAAAACTACTATTAAACCGTAAGGAATTAGAGAGAGTGTTCTACATGAAAAAGTTGCGTCTCATCGATATCTTTCCAACGGGATATCATTTGAATCATTTCGACAACTGGTTCGTAAATTTTTTACGAAAAACTACCGCTGCCACTCGTCGTCCGCCGCACGATTTTCAAAACTAACTTAAAACCGTAAGGAATCTCAAAACCATTTCAAAATATCAAAGTTGCGCCTCGTCCATAGCTTTTCAACGATATATTACACGCCTCGTTTCGACAAACGGTTAAAAAACTGGAGAGAAAACTGTACCGAAAATTTGAAAAAATTTGAAAAACAAAATTTCGCGATTTAGTAAATTTGAAACTGCTCTTAAACCGTAACGAATTAGACAAAGAAATACATACAAAAAAGATGCACCTCGACGATATCTATCCAACGGTGTATCATTTGCTTCATTCCAACGAGCGATTTAGAAATAAATGTGAAAAAACGCTCGCTGCCACTCGTTGTGGACCGCACCATTTTCAAAACTGCTCTTAAACCGTGAGGAATCTCGGAAAGTGTTCAACATGTCGAAGTTGCACCTAATCCGTAGATTTTCAACGATATATTACATGCCTCGTTCCGACAAACGGTTAAAAAACTAGAGCGAAAACAGTACCAGAAAAAACACTGCGTGCAGTTTTTTGCCACGGGAAGTTCACTCGCCTCAGTACTGCAGCACACTTGGTTCAAACAATGACGTGCACTTGCATTGAGCGTGCAGTGCGGAAGTGTTATCAGAATAGTAATACTGATAATATTATCAGAATAGACCGGCTGCATATATATATACATACATATATATATATACACAGACACACAAACATTTATAAAGACATGCTTGCATAACCAAATTAGACATCCACTTCAATAGGTGGCTACTACAACCATGGCATTTGCACACACCAAAGTAAACTATTACATGCATAATTACATAGGTGGCTACTACACACATGACATTTCCACACAACAACAATAAAATAAACTATATATTACATGCATGATTAACTAGCATAAACGATCATCTGATCATCATCTACTTCTTGTGACGCTTGCTCTGGTTGTGGCTCGATTCGGGCTCGTTGATTTTGGTAACGAGGCACTTCCTCATGTCAACGATCTGCTTGTGCATCTCTTAGCATGTGCACACGCTCTTGGCTGCGAACCTGAGGTGAGGTTCATCCAATTGCCGCATCCAGGCCCCGTGCCAGGATACGAGACTTGTTCTCTGGGCATCCTGCTTCATCTTTTTGTAGTGGGGGTCGATGATGGCCAAGGCGAGTTCGACCAGTGAGTCCTTCGTGCCGCCCCAGACCCTGTATTGGTCACAGATTTCGATAAGGTTCTTGCAGGCCAAGCTCGTAACACGGAGCGCGTTTACATCGTCGGTGGTTTCCACCGTGGCGAACTTGTAGTCGGAGCTGTTGACAAACCTGTTGAAACGGTAACAAGGCTCTGTGGCCATGCAGTAGTGGTAGATGAGGACATGATGACCCACTGATGACCCACAAGTATAGGGGATCTATCGTAGTCCTTTCGATAAGTAAGAGTGTCGAACCCAACAAGGAGCAAAAGGAAATGATAAGCGGTTTTCAGCAAGGTATTCTCTACAAGCAATGAAATTATCGGTAACAGATAGTTTTGTGATAAGGTAATTTGTAATGAGTAGCAAATAATAAAAGTAAATAAAGTGCAGCAAGATGGCCCAATCCTTTTTGTAGCAAAGGACAAGCCGGAACATACTCTTATATGAAGGAAAGCGCCCCCGAGGACACATGGGAATTATTGTCAAGCTAGTTTTCATCACGATCATATGATTCGCGTTCGGTACTTTGATAATGTGATATGTGGGTGGACCAGTGCTTGGGTCCTGTCCTTACTTGGACAAACATCCCACTTATGATTAACCCCTATTGTAAGCATCCGCGACTACAACAGAAGTATTAAGGTAAACCTAACCATAGCATGAAACATATGGATCCAAATCAGCCACTTACGAAGCAACGCATAAACTAGGGTTTAAGCTTCTGTCACTCTAGCAACCGATCATCTAATTATTACTTTCCAACGCCTCCCTATAGGCCCAAACAATGGTGAAGTGTCATGTAGTCGACGTTCACATGACACCACTAGAGTGATGACAACATACATCTCATCAAAATATCAAACGAATACCAAATTCACATGACTACTAATAGCAAGACTTCTCCCATGTCCTCAGGAACAAACGTAACTACTCACAAAGCATGTTCATGATCATAATCAGAGGGGTATTAATATGCATAATGGATCTGAATATATGATCTTCCACCAAGTAAACCAACTAGCATCAACTACAAGGAGTAATCAACACTACTAGCAACCCACAAGTACCAATCTCAGGTTTGGATACAAAGATTGGATACAAGAGATGAACTAGGGTTTGAGATGATATGGTGCTGGTGAAGATGTTGATGGAGATTGACCCCCTCCCGATGAGAGGATCATTGGTGATGACGATGGTGATGATTTCCCCCTCCCGGAGGGAAGTTTCCCCGGCAGAACAGCTCCACCGGAGCCCAAGATTGGTTCCGCCAAGGTTCTGCCTCGTGGCGGCGGAGTCTCATCTCGAAAGCTTGCCTATGATTTTTTCCTTGATGAAAGACTCCATATAGCATAAGATGGGCATCGGAGGGCCACCAGGGGGCCCATGAGACAGGGGCGCGCCCAAGGGGGTAGGGCGCGCCCCCAACCCTCGTGGCCAGGGTGTGGCCCCCTCTGGAACTTCTTGCGCTCAATATTTTTTATATATTCTGGAAATAGCTTCCGTGAAGTTTCAAGACTTTTGGAGGTGTGCAGAATAGGTCTCTAATATTTGCTCCTTTTCCAGCCCAGAATCCCAGCTGCCGGCATTCTCCCTCTTCATGTAAACCTTGTAAAATAAGAGTTAATAGGCATAAATATTGTGACACAATGTGTAATAGAAGCCCATAATGCAATAAATATCGATATAAAAGCATGATGCAAAATGGACATATCAACTCCCCCAAGCTTAGACCTCTCTTGTCGTCAAGCGAAAGCCGAAATCGAAAAAATATGTCCACATGTTTAGAGATAGAGGTGTCGATAAAAATAAAATACGAACATGAGGGCATCATGATCATTCTTAGAACAGCAACATAAATATATATAAACACTATTCTGATCACGGGATCAGAATAATATTGTGATCACAACCTCACCTGCCCCGCTAGTAGTACGTTGAACTTCCCTGTGAACTAGGTTGAACTTCCGCCAACATTGCCGAAATGGGGCTTGTGATATACCGTTGGAAAGCTATGGACACCAATATCATGACCCAACTTAAATTTTTGGCAAAATATAAGCGGCTTAAGAGTTGTTTTGAAAACCGTTTTTTCTTCGCACAAAAAACGTGAATTTCGATCGCATTTCTAAACCATTTATCGGAATGAGGTATATAATATGGCGTTGGAAAGCTGCTGCAAAACCGCACCTTCCACATGTTGAAAGTTTTCTCTAATTCCCTATGGTTAAAGAGTAATTTGAAAAAACGTAAAATTTCATAAACCGAACGGCTGAGTTCGTTTTTTCGGTGTCATTTCTAAACGGCTAATACAATGGAGGCATATGATATGGCGTTGGAAAGCTTATGAAAATGCGCTACCTTTTCATCTTGAAAGTTTTTTTCTAATTTTGAATGGTTTAAGAGTAATTTAGAAAATGGTCCAAGTCCTACCGAGTTCGTATTTTCGAGTTAATTTTTTAACCGTGCGTCCGAATGCAGCAAATGATATGGCGTTGGAAAGCTTGAACAAATGCAAAACTTTTTGGTATGTATTGTTTCTCCCAATTCTTTACGGTTTTAAGTCAGTTTTGAAAATGGAGAAAAACGTATTTTCGCCATAATTTCTACAAACTTTATCGGAATTGGATAAATAATATACCGTTGAAAAGCTACGGAAAATGCAAAAAAATTTCATGCTGATGGTTTTCTCTGATTCTTAGCCGTTTTCAAGTAATTTCGAAAACGGCGGGATCATATGTTCTGCCTCTATCGCGAAACATATTCTTCAAAAATGCACCGCATGAAGAACCCGAACTTCTCAGCGTATCTACCTGAACTTCACTCTGTTTTCGACGTGTTTTTTTTGCTCGCAGATGTCCATCCACTACTCGTAGTTCTCCATCCACTCCCCGGAATTCATCAGGTGATATACCGATGGAAAGCTGCTGTAAACACGCAACTTTCCCGTGTTGATCATTTTTTCATACTCGCGATGGTTTTAGAAGTTTTTCATCTGAAATTCATTCAGCGTAGTAGTTGAACTTCCTGCTGTTTTCATGTTGAACTTCTGTGACGTATTTTCGTTTGTAATTTCCTCATACATTCGTTAATGTCACATAAATGATATTTCTTTTGTACAAACCTCTCTCACAATAAATTTTTCAACTTTCTCCGACCGAGTTACACGCTTGAACTTCCCTCTGTAGTAACCCGACCTTTGGGCTATTGAGGGAGTCCTGGATTAGGGGGTCTCCGGATAGCCGGACTATCTCCATTGGCCGGACTGTTAGACTATGAAGATACAAGATTGAAGACTTCGTCTCGTGTCCGGATGGGACTCTACTTGGCATGGAAGGCAAGCTAGGCAGTACGGATATGGATATCTCCTCCTTTGTAACCGACCTTGTGTAACCCTAGCCATCTCCGGTGTCTATATAAACCGAAGGGTTTTAGTCCGTAGGACAACAATCACAACATACAATCATACCATAGGCTAGCTTCTAGGGTTTAGCCTCTCTGATCTCGTGGTAGATCTACTCTTGTACTACCCATATCGTCAATATTAATCAAGCAGGACGTAGGGTTTTACCTCCATCGAGAGGGCCTGAACCTGGGTAAAACATCGTGTCCCCTGCCTCCTGTTACCATCCGGCCTAGACGCACAGTTCGGGATCCCCTACCCGAGATCCGCCGGTTTTGACACCGACATTGGTGCTTTCATTGAGAGTTCCTCTGTGTCGTCGCCGTTAGGCTTGATGGCTCCTACTATCATCGATAGCGATGCGGTCCAGGGTGAGACTTTTCTCCCCGGACAGATCTTCGTATTCGGCGGCTTTGCACTGCGGGCTAATTCGCTTGGCCATCTGGAGCGGATTGAAAGCTACGCCCCTGGCCATCAGGTCAGATTTGGAAGTTTGAACTACACGGCCGACATCCGCGGAGACTTGATCTTCGACGGATTCGAGCCATAGCCGGGCGCGCCGCACTGTCGCGATGGGTATGACCTAGCTCTACCGCCGAACAGTACCCAGAGGCCGTGCCAATTGAGGACAGGTGGTTAGACACCGCCTCAGGGGATGCAGTCTCAACGGCGATCGAGCCAAACACCAGCATAATCCTCTGCGCAGCCCGTGACTCCAAGGTGCCGGACTCTTTTTCTGACTCCGAACCGCCCGCGCCCCTGCCAATCGAATCCGATTGGGCGCCGATCATGGAATTCACCGCCGCAGATATCCTTCAGCACTCGCCCTTTGGCGACATTCTGAATTCACTAAGGTCTCTCTCTTTGTCAGGAGAGTCCTGGCCGGATTATGGCTAACAGGATTGGGATGCGGACGACGAAGAAATTCGACGCCCACCCACCACCCACTTCGTAGCCACTGTCGATGATTTAACCGACATGCTCGACTTCGACTCCGAAGACATCGACGGTATGGACAACGATGTAGGAGACGAACATGAACTAGCACCTATAGGGCATTGGAAAGGCACCTCGTCATATGACATATACATGGTGGATACACCCAATGAAGGCAATGGCGACGAGATAGCGGAGGATGACCCCTCCAAGAAGCAACCCAAGCGCCGACGTCAGCGGCGCCGCTCTAAGTCCCGCCAAAGCAAAAGTGGTGATACCGGCATAGGAGATAATAATACTTCGAACAGTGCTGAAGACAACAACAATCCCCTCCAGCAAGATTTAGAGCAGGAGGATGAAGGAGCCAGCTCTCCTGAGAGAGCGGCGGATGGAGAGGAGGATGACAATTACATCCCCACTCCGAAGACGAGGCAAGCCTCGGCGATGATGAATTCGCCGTCTCAGAGGATCCCGTCGAACAAGAGCGCTTCAAGCGCCGGCCTATGGCCACGGCAAATAGCCTGAAGAAAAAGCAGCAGCAGCTTCAAGCTGATCAAGATCTGCTAGCTGAGAAATGGACTGAAGTCCTCACGGCCGAGGAATATAAACTCGAGCGCCCCTCCAAGAGTTACCCAAGGCGCAGGTTACTACCCCGACTGGAGGAAGAAGCGTATGACATGGTTGATCGGCCACCTCGTGGCCGCGATAGAGAGGCATTCCAGTCAAAGCTCAGCCTCCACCCCAATGCCATTCAAATAAAAAGGCATGGGGAGATACGCTAGACCTACGAGACATATTGGAGGACAAGGCAAAGCATTCAAGATCGATCTACGGATCACGAGGGCGCACCACTCTGCGAGATGACAAACGTCACGCCGGATACAGTAAAAGCAAATCCGGTCGGGCCGAACACAGCGGGCAAGTCCCATTCGAGCTGCGTCGAGATATAGCCCAATACAGAGGCGCCACACACCCCTTATGATTCACAAATGAAGTAATGGAACATCAATTCCTAGAAGGTTTCAAACCTGTAAACATTGAATCATATGACGGCACAATAGATCCCGCAGTATGGATTGAGGACTTCCTCCTCCACATCCACATGGCCCGCGGTGATGACTTACATGCCATCAAATACCTCCCACTCAAGCTCAAAGGACCAGCGCGGCATTGGCTTAACAGCTTGCCAGCGAACTCCATTAGCTGTTGGGAAGATCTGGAAGCCGTATTCCTCGACAACTTTCAGGGCACTTATGTGCGACCACCAGACGCCAATGATTTGAGCCACATAATTCAGCAGCCAGAAGAGTCGGCCGGGCAATTCTGGACTCGGTTCCTAACAAAGAAAAATCAAATCGTCGACTGTCCGGATGCAGAGGCCTTAGCGTCTTTCAAGCACAACATCCGAGACGAGTGGCTAGCCCGGCACCTTGGTCAGGAAAAGCCGAAATCTATGGCAGCTCTCATGACGCTCATGACCCGCTTTTGTGCGGGAGAAGATAGCTGGCTGGCTCGCAGTAATAACATATCAAAGAACCATGGTACCTCAGATACCAAGGACAGCAATAGCAGGTCACGTCGCAACAAGCATAAGCACTGCATTAACAGCGAAAATACTGAGGATACGGCAGTCAATGCCGGATTCAAAGGCTCTAAACCCGGTCAGCGGAAAAAGCCATTCAAACAAAGTACGCCGGGTCCGTCCAACTTGGACCGTATACTCGATCGCTCGTGTCAAATACACGGCACCCCAGACAAGCCAACCAATCACACCAACAGGGATTGTTGGGTGTTCAAGCAGGCCGGCAAGTTAATTGCCGAAAACAAGGACAAGGGGCCGCATAGCGATGACGAGGAGGAACCCCGGCAGCCGCACACTGGAGGACAGATGAGGTTTCCCCCGCAAGTGCAGACCGTGAACATGATATACGCAACCCACATCCCCAAGAGAGAGCGGAAGCGTGCGCTCAGGGACGTATATGCATTGGAGCCAGTCGCCCCAAAGCTCAACCCTTGGTCCTCCTGCCCGATCACCTTCGATCGCAGGGACCACCCCACTAGTATCCGTCATGGCGGATTTGCTGCACTGGTCCTAGACCCAATCATCGACGGATTTCACCTCACTCGAGTCCTTATGGACGGCGACAGCAGCCTGAACCTGCTTTATCAGGACACAGTGCGCAAAATGGGTATAGACCCCTCAAGGATCAAACCCACAAAAATGACCTTTAAGGGCGTCATTCCAGACGTAAAGGCCCATTACACAGGCTCAATTACACTGGAAGTGGTCTTCGGATCCCCGGATAACTTCTGAAGCAAAGAGTTAATCTTCGATATAGTCCCGTTCCGCAGTGGTTATCACGCGCTGCTCGGGCGAACCGCATTTGCTAGATTCAATGCGGTACCGCATTATGCATACCTCAAGCTCAAGATGCCAGGACCTCGCGGAGTCATTACAGTCAATGGAAACACAGAGCGCTCCCTCCGAATAGAGGAGCACACTGCGGCCCTCGCGACAGAAGCGCAAAGCAGCCTCTCAAGGCAATCAACCAGTTCGGCGTTTCAAAGCCCGGACACCTTCAAGCGCGCTCGGGGCAATCGGCAAATAGACTGCCTGGCGTGATCTGAGCTCGCGTAGCAATACGGCGGCCACCCCAATCCCAGCCCAGCGGTGAAACTCGTGTCGCGCATACATAATTACGCATTAAAAATACCATGGGCACAGGTGGGGAGGGGGGCACAACTGCGGCACGCCCCAAGACGCGGCCTAAACCGCACTAGGGGCTTCCCGTTCGGTTATTTTTCTTTTTCTTTCAGGACATTAATCTCTGGAAACACTGTCCGGCAGCACTATTGCCGAACACATGATGCAGCAACCAAGGAGGCAGACAGCTACGTTATACCACGGAATTCCCAGGTTGATTACAGTAATGAGCGAAATATTCGATTTCATATCATTCCTCAGCTTGCCCTTGGAAGGGACATAGTCCTACTCTTTGCTTATCGCACTATCTGTATCACTCCGCTTTAACGCAATTTTTCAATAAACAATGCATGACATTACGAGTATTACTGCATTCTTGTTATATATATATATCTATGTGTTCATTAATGACGCCTTGCAACCGTACACTCTGGTACGGCCAATACACCAGGGGCTTACGTACCCCACAATGTGGTGTGAAAAGTCCGAACACTTTCACAAGTGCGGCACCCCGAACTTATAGCATTATATGCATCAGCTCCGAATCATGTCTTTGGTCAAATGTTGGGTTTGCCCGGCTCCTATGTTTTGGTACCTTACGTTCTGCTTTATCGGCTAAGGTAGTGCTAGGAGAACTACTGCGATTGTGCCCCGGTTCTGCTGGGCTGAGCACCTCAGTTGAGAAAGCTAAAACTGGCTGTCATGATAAGGCGAGAGACTGGTCACTATTCGGTGAGGTTTTTTTTGAGTCCCTAAAGACTTATGCCGCTTAGGGCGAGGGGTCGGCCCAGTCCGGCTTACAGGCGTGTATCGCGCCCCGAATTTGGCCTTCCGAATACCAGGGGCTTCACCGAAATTTAAAATTATAGAATTATATGGCTAAGTGAGAGTGATAAAGCATTATTAGTCCGGTTGCCTTGTTCGTTGTGCTGAGCACCTCCCTCAAAGGAGCCAAATATGGGAACAAGAGTGCTCAGGTTTATCCCGAACACCCCAGCACTCGTGGCATGGGGGCAGAAGCCGAGGACTAGCCATCTCTCAGATTGGATAAACAGCCAAACAGAAGGTAATATTTTAAATTCAAACAAGCGTTGCATAGCGCATATGAAACAAGTTTTCATACATACAGGATAAAACGAGCAAGTCTCATTCAAATATTACATCTTTTGAACACTCATCCACGATAAGACGGGCAACCGGCAGAACACCCTCGTAGTACATCTCGGGGTGGCGGTGCTCCTTGCCCTCCGGCGGCCCCTCCTTGATCAGCTTCACGGCGTCTAGCTTGACCCACTGCATTTTTACACGGGCGAAAGCCCGGCGTGCACCTTCAATGCAGACGGATCGCTTGACGACCTCCAGCCGTGGGCAGGCATCCACAAGCCACCTCACCAGGCTCAAGAAGCTGTTCGGAAGGGCGTCGCCAGGCCACAGCCGGACTATAAAGCCCTTCATGGCCTGATCGGCCACCTTATGTAGCTCGACCATCTGCTTCAGCTGGTCGCTCATCAGCACCGGATGTTCGGCCTCAGCATACTGAGACCAGAACAGCTTCTCCGTTGAGCTTCCGTCCTCGCCCTGGTAAAATTATGCGGCATCGGACACACTGCGGGGCAAATCTGCGAATGCTCCTGAAGAGCTCCGGATCCAGGTAAGTAATCGGTAATTTACTTTTACATGCTTGCTTTGCATATAGAAAGCCTTCCCCGCCACTATCTTCTTCATCGCGTCGATCTCTTGGAGGGCCTTCTGGGCCTCGGCCTTGGCATTCTTTGCGCTCTCACGGGCCGCGGTAAGCTCAGACTCTCGCGTCTTTAAGTCAAGCTCCAACGCCTCGTGCTTCGTCACGAGAGCCTGGAGGTCTTGCTGCACCTTGCCCACCTGAGCCTCGTGCTTCTCTCGCTCGGTGCACTCCTTGGCCGCTGTATCTTTGGCCTTGGTCAGCGCTTGCTTCAGGGTCGCCACCTCAGTCGTGGCCCCTGGCAAACATACAATCATCCTGTCATTTTGCAATCGCGTCCTTTTTTATACATATCTATAGATGGGGTATTACTTACCCTTGTTCTCCTTGAGCTGCCTCTTGGCAAGGCCGAGCTCCTTCTTGGACCCCTCAAGGTCCTGCTTCAGTACAGCGACCTCCGCAGTTAGTGTGGCGGACACCAGCAGCGAAGCCTGCATATGCATATTGACACACTTATATTAGACTCCTGCGATATTATTTCATCCTCTGTTCGGCTTTTCTTTGTGAACACCGAACAAAGCATCAGGGGCTATTGTCTATGCGGTAATATTTCTACTACATTTTAAAACACTTACCTCAAAGCCTGTTAAAAGGCTGGCACAGGCTTCAGTCAATCCGCTCTTGGCGGACTGAACCTTCTGGATCACCGCACTCATGATAGTGCGGTGCTCCTCGTCGATGGAAGCGCTGCGAAGCGCTTCCGGCAGATTGTCCGATGCCTCTGGATGGACAGAGGTCACCGGCACAGGCATCTGGCCCCTCTTAGAAGGAGACCGCCTGCCCGAGCCCGGAACCGCTGGAGGGTCCAGCACGGTGTTCGGCTGAGGGCCGAACTCGGAGCTCTCGTTGGCCCCGTCCCCTCGGCTTCCGGAGTCCGGAAGGTCGCCTTGAGGCGCCTCCGGGACTTTCTCCCCTCGATCCGGTGCCTCTTGAGACAACACCTCAGCATCATCGGCAGGATGAGGGGAGGTGGCGGTCGGGACAGGATCGCTATCCATGTCCGACGAGCCCAAGGAGCCGTCCGATGATACCTCGATATTGGCTCGTGGCGGCCTGTGTAATTATGTTCGACGATTAGGGAAAGCAGTGCGACCAAGGAATCTTATGGGTTACTTTGGTATCTGAATACTTACGATCTCCCCGGGGGCTTGGCCCTGGGCAATCACTCGTCGTCTCCTTCGTCAGCGGCGGTGGAGCTGTCCGGAAGGAGAGTCCTTCCCTTCTTGGACCCTTCGCCCCCCCAGTTGGGGCGGCCTTCCTTTTTCTGTCTCCCCCAGTCGGTGGGGGAGCATCTTCTTCTTCTTCCTCATCTTCGGGGGAAGAGTGCGCCGCAGAGTCATCGGACGGTGAGTCCGACGACGCCTGGCGTCGGGAACTCTTTCGAGCTCCATTGGCCTTCTTGGTCTTCTCCGGCACCTTATAAGGGGCCGGAGTCAGCATCTTCGCCAGAAGAGCGTCTGCGGGGCCTTCGGGCAAAGGAGCCAAACATTCGATCTGTCCGGCCATCCTCTGACAGTCCTGTCAAGGGTACGGGAGTTTAGATCCCGCATAGACTCAATCTATATAAAAAATAAGTATCCTGTGAAAGGTAAAGCAGCTTACCGCACTGGCTTGGCGCTTCGCGCTGAATCCGCGATCCTCAGTAATGGGGGGAGGGACCTCGGCACTTTTGAACAGCACCCTCCAGGCGTCTTCATGAGTCGTGTCGAAGAGCCTGTTCAGAGTTCGGTGCTGCGCTGGATTGAACTCCCACAAGGTGAACTCCCGTTGTTGGCATGGGAGTATCCGGCGGATGAGCATAACCTGGACTATGTTAACAAGCTTGAGCTTCTTGTCCACCATGTTTTGAATACATGTTTGGAGTCCGGTCAGCTCTTTCGAATTACCCCAGGACAGGCCCTTCTCTTTCCAGGAGGTGAGTCGCGTGGGGATGCCAGATCGGAACTCGGGGGCCGCTACCCATGCGGGGTCGCGCGGCTCGGTGATATAGAACCACCCCGATTGCCACCCCTTTATGGTTTCCACAAAGGAGCCCTCGAGCCATGTTATGTTGGGCATCTTTCCCACCATGGCTACTCCGCACTCCGCCTGGCGGCCGCCCACCACCTTCGGCTTGACATTGAAGGTCTTCAGCCATAAGCCGAAGTGGGGCTTGATGTGGAGGAAGGCCTCGCACACGACAATAAACGCCGAGATGTTGAGGATGAAGTTCGGGGCCAAATTGTGGAAATCCAAGCTGTAATAGAACATGAGCCCCCGGACGAATGGATGGAGAGGGAATCCCAGTCCACGGAGGAAATGGGTGAGGAATACTACCCTCTCATGGGGCCTGGTGGTGGGGATGAGCTGCCCCTCATCTAGAAGCCGGTGCGCGATGTCGTCGGGCAGGTATCCGGCTCTCCTTAGTTTCTTGATGTCTCCCTCCGTGACGGAGGAGACCATCCACTTGCCTCCCGCTCCGGACATGATTGGAGAAGGTCGAGGTGGGAAGTGCGGACTTGGGCGCTAGAGCTCGAGTGTGCAAAAACGGATGAGCAAAGGAGGAAGAAGGCGTGGATAGAAAGGTGGATTCTTATCCCTTTATATGGGCGGATGAAACTAAGCGCCCCACTTGCCTGGTAAAACTCGCTTATCCCCCAAGCGCCACAATTGATGGCGTGGTTGGGTTACCCACGCCCGTATTGACGAGAATCCCGTAATAAGGGGACACGATCTCTGCTTTGACAAGACGTGTCGAAAAACTGCCTCGCGTTATGTGTGGGGCTGGTTAAAAGAAACGGTTTGAATAATCACCGGGCCATGACATAACGTCATGCTGCCAAAACAAGCCAGCAAATTAGATCTGCGAAAATATTATTCTCTCTACGGTGGAATATGGAACTTATTTTGCAGGGTCGGACACTATCCTCGTATTCAAATTCTTCTGTGATGTATTCGGAGAAGGAACCCACCTTGCAATGCCGAAAACAATACTGCATGCCGGATTCGTCGTCATTGAAGCCTGGTTCAGGGGCTACTGAGGGAGTCCTGGATTAGGGGGTCTCCGGACAGCCGGACTATCTCCATTGGCCGGACTGTTAGACTATGAAGATACAAGATTGAAGACTTCGTCTCGTGTCCGGATGGGACTCTACTTGGCGTGGAAGGCAAGCTAGGCAGTACGGATATGGATATCTCCTCCTTTGTAACCGACCTTGTGTAACCCTAGCCCTCTCCGGTCTCTATATAAACCGAAGGGTTTTAGTCCGTAGGACAACAATCACAACATACAATCATACCATAGGCTAGCTTCTAGGGTTTAGCCTCTCTGATATCGTGGTAGATCTACTCTTGTACTACCCATATCATCAATATTAATCAAGCAGGACGTAGGGTTTTACCTCCATCAAGAGGGCCCGAACCTGGGTAAAACATCGTGTCCCCTGCCTCCTGTTACCATCCGGCCTAGACGCACAGTTCGGGACCCCCTACCTGAGATCCGCCGGTTTTGACACCGACAGCTATCTTCTCAACCGTCTCTCCTCGCGCGAATTTTTTTGGTTACTCATGTTCTATGTGATGTAAGTATAATCTACAAACGGTTTTTAGCAACTAAATGCATGTTTTAAATAGGAATCTCGCTCATTGGCAGATTTGCTCTCGGGTCGTGATGAAACATGTCTGTGTTGCAATTTTACTGCCTGAGTTGTTCGACCTGAACTTCTCACAGTGCTAGGTTGAACTTCCGCCAACATTGCCCAAATGGGGCTTGCGATATACCATTGGAAAGCTATGGACACCAGTATCATGACCCAAGTTGAATTTTTAGCAAATTGTAAGCGGTTTAAGAGCAGTTTTGAAAACCGTTTTTTCATCACACAAAAAACGTGAATCGTATTTTCGATCACATTTCTAAATCGTTTATCGGAATGAGGCAACTAATATGGCATTGGAAAGCTGCTGTAAATCCGCTCCTTCCACATGTTGAAAGTTTTCTCTAATTCCTTATGGTTAAATAGTAATTTGGAAAATCGTAAAATTTCGCAAACCGAACAGCAAAGTTCATATTTTTGATGTCATTTCTAAACGGCTAATCTAATTGAGGCAAATGATATGGCGTTGGAAAGCTTATGAAAATGCGCTACTTTTACATATAGAAAGTTTTTTCTAATTTTAAACGGTTTAAGAGTAATTTATAAAATGGTACAAGTTCCACCGAGTTCGTATTTACGATCTATTTTTTTAACCATATGTCCGAATGCAGCAAATGATATGGCGTTGGAAAGCTTGAGGAAATACGAATTTTTTTGGTATATATTGTTTCTCCCAATTCCTTACTGTTTTAAGTCAATTTTAAAAATGGCTAAAAATGTATTTTCGCCGTAATTTCTACAAACTTTACCGGAATGGGGTGAATGCAGCAAATGATATGGCGTTGGAAAGCTTGAGGAAATACGATTTTTTTTGGTATATATTGTTTCTCCCAATTCCTTTCTGTTTTAAGTCAATTTTAAAAATGGCTAAAAACGTATTTTCGCCGTAATTTCTACAAACTTTACCGGAATGGGGCAAATAATATAACGTTGAAAAGCTAAGGAAAATGCGAAACTTTTTCATGTTGATGGTTTTCTGTGATTCCTAGCCGTTTTCAAGTAATTTCAAAAATGGAGAGATCATTTGTTCTGCCTTTATCGCGAAACAGATTTTTCGAAAATGCACCACGTGAAGAACCTGAACTTCTCGGCATGTCTACTTGAACTTCACTCTGTTTTGCACGTGTTTTTTTGCTCGTAGATCTTCATCCACTGCTCGTAACTCTCCATCCACTCACCGAAATTGAGCAAGTGATATACCAATGGAAAGCTGTTGTAAACACACAACTTTCCCGTGTTGATCATTTTTTCATACTCGTGACAATTTTAAAAGTTTTTCATCTGATATTCATTCAGTGTAGTAGGTGAACTTCCTGTTGTTTTCATGTTGAACTTCTGTGGCGTATTTTTCATTTATAATTTTGTCATCAATTCATCATTGTTACACAAATGATATTTCTTTTGTACAAACCTCTCTCACAATAATTTTTTTAACTTTCTCCGACGGAAGACTTGAACTTATAACAACAAAAAAATTAGCCTTTGCTTTTTTATTCTTTTTTAAAAAACAAAATGACACTGTGTAGTACGTGAACTTCTGGCAGTTATCAATCTGAACTTCTCTCTGGTACATGAATATTCTGAGTTTTTTTATGAATTTTTATTCTGATTTTTAATCCTTTTTTATGAATATTGAAGTTCTATTTTTAAAAGTTGAATTTCTTGTTATTTTATTTTTGAACTTCTTGTTTCCATTCTTTAATAACGAGGAAAAATCTGAGTTATCTATAATCACCGAACTTCTCCATGTTTTTAATATGGACATCCTAGTTTTATTTCCTAATTTTATTTTATGAAATTTTGAAGCACTCTAGTTTTAAAGTTGAACTTCTTGTTATTTTGTTTTTGAACTTCTTGTTTCCATTCTTTAATAACGAGGAAAACCTGAGTTTTCTATAATCATCGAACTTCTCCATCTTTTTAATATGGACTTCCTGGTTTTTTCCTTAATCTTTTTTTATGAATAAAAATATTTTAAGACACCAAAACAACATTTGTTGTGTGTGGTTTTGCATTGGTTTGGACATCAACCCGCGTCATCTTCAGAAATTGAACATCTCCTTTTCTTTTTGTTTTCTGTCAACGTTGGTTTACACGTTGAACCGCGTCATCTTTAGAAATTGAACTTCTCCCTTTCTTTTTGTTTTCTTGCATGTCTAAATTTATTTTGAACTTGCAGAGATAACACACTTGACCTTGTCGAACACAATATTTTGACCTTCACAAAACATAAATTAAAGCCAAAATTTTGACCTACAGAGCATGTACAATTTTCTCCACTTTTTCAAGAATAAATGCTGAATTGCCCCGTTAGTTTGACATGAACTTCTGCTACCCATTTTCAAACGTCAGTTTGATTTTTCTTTTTCAAAAACATATTGAGCTTTTTATTATGTTTTGTGGCAAGTAGCACGATCATTTTTGTGTTCCTGTAGAAAAGCATTTGTGTTCGTCCTACTACTAGTTTTTCACTCGACCTATGGAGAGAGGGAAACATCAGCACATGAGACTATGGAGAGAAAGAAAGAGCTTCAGCCACACATCGGCACATGCCCAAAAGCTACGTGCACACTGGAGTCGGAGTAGGAGATCACTGTTGGCTTTGAGGTAGCTGGCTGCAGGAGTTGAACGGCGTCGAGGGGCTGCAACAAACTGCTGCACCGCCTGCTTGAGCCACCTCCGCGCGACCTCCCATTAAGTTTTGTGCAGTTCAATCAGTCGAGACGGTTTAGGTTCAGTTAACAAAACTGCAGAAAGAAGAGAAGAAATGCATCAGTTCTGTACAGAAGAAACACGAAATCCGATAACCACTAGTCGAGGTCGGCAACATCCGCTGCTGGATCTTATTCCTTTCTTATGCCTCACTGAATTTCACATGTCCAAATGGACTTCACTACACTGTCTCATCTTCATCATACACCTCGTACATCTAAACCCAAAAGGCTAATCGACCATGATAGCGGTGTGTCGTCACCAGAAACAGAGGAGGCAGAGTGGTGTGTCCTTGTCGTCACTGCAACACACACAATGAGGCATTTTAGTCAAGTTAAAATACCCCTTTAGTACCCTGCTAGCCATGTTTGTAGCGAACACTGCACCCTACTAAATTGGTTCATCAACACATTAGCCTGCTGACCTACTATTTTTATTATACAGATTCATAAGCATCACCTACTATTTTTTTCAATGCACAAATTTGGTTAATTAACACATTGGCTGCTGAAAATCAAACATTTGGACTGTAGTGGCACCATATAATTCAGAAAGTAAGATTTTTTTTAAGATGTGTGCACACGCACGACAACTTGCCATGACAGTGGAAGATGAGTTGCACTAGCATTAATCAAGTTATCCTGCTGAAAATTGACACAGTGGAGCAGCCATGCTAATTACTGCTAAAAATTGTTAGCCATACTAATTACTAAATGGTCAAGCACAGTCGACCATGTGCAGCCGTACTATTTCTTTAGTGGAATATAAACACAAGCAGCTTAGAGGCATACTTTTGGTTCTTATTGGATGACCTACAGAGCATGTAGAGAAAGATCTAGGGAAAGGACTAATCAATATTGAGCTTGAGCGACCGTCTCAACAATAAATCCAAAAGTAGCAGCAACATATATATCGTGACGCTGCACCTCAAGGGAGACCACACCCTCATGTTGAATAGCATCCCAGCAACAGCAAGATTATCACCAGCTCAAAGACCGACTATCTTCCTCGTAAATGGCGACAAGCACCAGGATCAACACCTACAGGAAAGAGGTGGACGATCAGAGGCATAACAACAAGCTCGGCTTCATAGCTCAATTTTCTTCCCATGGACCGCTATTTGAAATCAAGACAACTATGTTTATAGCTTCAAAGATAGTTTCAAGCAATCCCCTTGAAATGAAAGTGAACCAAGTAGTAGTAACACTCCAACACCCCACCAATGCCAAACAATTCGTAACCTTTTTAGTACTAACCAAAACCTATTTTGTATTTTTTCTCTTTGTTCATTTTTTATCAGTAAGACACATTCTTCCCAAAATCCAATGACTGAACGCTCCAGACTATAATCTTTGAACTTCCAAAGAATTCCTAACCTATTTAGTACTGACCCAAAAATACGTACTTATTTTAGGTGCATGGAAACGGAGAAGTTCACACTTATATTGCAAAAAAATCTTTTTTTAGAGTGGACACTTATAAGATGTGGAGCATCAGACAAAAAATGCCAATGGTTTGTGGCTGCTTGAACTACAACAAGAATCAAACAGGGGGATGAATCTACATGAGATATTTTTGTAGCATGTTCAGTACATGGAGATCCCGGTATACATAAATCATTTTAGGCAAATGGCAACTCGCGACATGTGGAAACAAAAACAAAGTCGTAGCTGAATGCATGCCACCTTGTTAGCCACATACATAGGCGAGCTAAAGCTGAAGTAGCTAACAAATTAGAACTTTGAACGACAAAAGGTTAACAGGAAATTGCTCTCACAAGAATTCTCCCTTGCCGGATTCAGCAGAAGTTGAACTGGGTGGTGGGGAGCAGGATCCAGGGTGCTGTGTTCATGAACGGCCGTCGGCTCGATCGTTGAACGGCCCAGGGCTGCATAGTTGAACGGCTCCGGGCTGCCTTGGGAGAACTCAGGGTGGTGATGCAGATCTAGTCAGGGAGAGGGTGCTCTCCACTGCCCTGAAGAAAATGCGTGGAAGTAAAAAACACACACGCAGGGATACATGCAGCCAGACGTCCACCCACACAAAATTTCAGTAACAATAACAGCATCCAAAAGCAATTTGCTAAATCATGTTGCTGCAACTTCTCTAAGAAACAGAGTGTCCAGTGATCATGTGAGTATACAGGGGAAGTTGGACTGCTCCACACCTCGTCCCTCCTAGAGCTGGTCGATCGACATTTGAAGATAGAATCAGTGATCTTCTGAACATAAACCAGAGTACATAATTTCTAGCAAGATGAAAACAGCAAATGCTTCACATTGCTCTGGATCCATTGCCCATTCAGGCGAGTGTTCATTCAGAACTTCAGATTATCGGATCAAAAATGTGAAAAATAATAATAACAAGCTAATTGATCAATTGATTACATACTGGTAGGCTGGTAGCTGAGCTCCTTCTTGTTGGAGTAGAGCCCGCAAGGACGGTTGCGGAACGTGACCTCATGCCCGGCGCGGCGCACGTACGGCAGGTACTCATCGACGACGAGCTGGCGGTGCCGCTCGTAGAACCTGAGGCGGCAGCACCGCCCCGACGCCCGCCACGTCGTCTTCTCCTCCGCCACCGTCGACCACGACATGGTGACGCCCTTGAAGTCGTCCGCCACCTCCTGCCCCTCCCGGAGGCTGAGCACGAAGCCGTGGCCCTCTGCAGCGCCCTCCGCGCGGAGCTCCCGCGCCTCCCGCGAGCACAACGCGCTCAGGTACACCAGGACCTTCGCGTACGCGTCGCTCGACTTCACGTTGCCCAAACAGAGTACACGGGCGGGCTTGAGCACGGGATGCAGGAGAAGCTTGGGGGCATGGTTGCGGTGGCGGGACGGGGGACGGCGCGGCGGCAGGACGGGGGACGGCGCGGCGGCGGGTTGCGGGACGCAGTGCAGCGCGCCGGCGGGATGCGGGGCGGCGGCGGTGGATCGGGAGAAGTTCTTCGGCGGCGATGCGATGCCGTGAGGAGGAGTGTGCAGAGGGGATCGGGAGAGGGTAGAGGAGGGAGTCGTGGGAAGTGGGTGGGGTGGGTTTTTTTCTTTAACCGATCGGGTGGGTTTCTTGGGAGTTCAGGAACGCCTCTTCGGACCTATATAGGGCATGCCGTGATCCAAATAGTTATTCTAATCCTAGGATTAGAATAGTGCTACTTTATATATATATATATTGTCATATGATCTTCTTTTATGCTAAAGTAACAATTCAATCACAATTTCAAGTATGAATCATAAACTTCATTGAGAACCAACAAACTCTAATCTCGGTCATTGAGGCAATTGCAATTTATCATAAAATAGGAAAGAGTCAATATAAGAGCTTTTCAATAAGTCAACATACTCAACCATCTTTTAGTCTTTCACAATTGCTAACACTCATGCAATACTTATGGGCATGGAGCTTTAATCGGACACAGAGAAAGATAGGGGCTTATAGTTTTGCCTCCCAACGTTTTACCTCATGGGTAATGTCAACAATAATAGTTCATGAAGACTCACATCCAATTAGCTATATATATTAGGATCCTTCCAACAATTGTGCTTGACAAAGGATAAAATGTAAAAAGGAAAGGTGAAGATCACCATGACTCTTATGTAAGGTAGAAGATAAAAGTAAAAGATAGGCCCTTCGCAGAGGGAAGCAGAGGCTGTCATGCGCTTTTATGGTTGGATGCACAAAATCTTAATGCGAAAGAACGTCACTTTATATTGCCACTTGTGGTATGGACCTTTATTATGCAGTCTGTCGCTTTTATTTCTTCCATATCACAAGATCGTATATAGCTTATTTTCTCCCGCACTAATAAGTCATACATATTTAGAGAGCAATTTCTATTGCTTGCACCGATGACAACTTACTTGAAGGATCTTACTCAATCCATAGGTAGATATGGTGGACTCTCATGGCAAAACTGGGTTTAGGGATATTTGGAAGCACAAGTAGTATTTCTACTTGGTGCAGAGAACTTGGCTAGCATGAGAGGGAAAGGCAAGCTCAACATGTTGGATGATCCATGACAATATAATTTACCTCAGATGAAAGAAAACATAACCCATTACGTTGTCTTCCTTGTCCAACGTCAACTCTTATCATGTCACACTTTAATGAGTGCTCACAATCATAAAAGATGTCCAAGATAGTATATATGTGAACCTCTCTTTCTTTATTACTTCCTATTCATTGCAACGATGACCAAAACTATGTTTGTCAACTCTCAACAACTTTTATTCATCATACTCTTTATATGTGAGTTCATTACTTCCATAAGATCCATGTGATCTCTTTATTTCTTTTTGTTTCTTCTCTTTTATTTTATTCCCTCAAGATCATAGCAAAATCATCAAGCCCTTGACTCAACACTAATCTTTATTATATATAGCTCACGGACTCGATTACATAGAAGAATCATAAAGCAAAACTCACAACTAGATCATACTAAAACTTTATTCTACTAGATCAAGATATTATCAAAAGGATCGAACTAAGAAAAACGGTAAAGATAAAAGTGATGGTGATACGATACCGGGGCACTCCCCCAAGCTTGGCAGTTGCTAAGGGGAGTGCCATACCAGATACTCGGTTCTTCTTTGTTGGTGAAGAAGGTGATGGTTTTGTTGATGGCGTAGGCTTCTTCCTTAATTTGTGCTTGAGGACAGAATTTTGATCCCTTAGGTCATCGATCTCCTGCTCAAGGCTTAATATCTTCTTGCATAATTCCTGTTTGTTTTCCTGCAAGAGGCGAAAAGGGATAAACTCGATTTTAAGCTTCTTTGCTCTATCAGGGAGGCTTGACTTTTTGAACTCCACATGCATGTCCCCAGGTTGAGGTAATGGGACTTCATCTTCATCTGAGCTCGTCTCCTCCTTTCCCTGGGGTTCATAGTCCTCTTCTTCTTCCGTAGTCCAACCACAATGCTCCACGTCCCCATAGACCTTAGGGTCTACAAGATAATCAGCCACATAGCTTTCTCCTTCCGAATCCTGGGACGACATATTGCTCTAATATGCAGCAGGAACGGCTCAAAACAAAGACAGAGGATATTTGTGTGATACGGTGGTCAAAACCTTCGGGAGATTATATAATGAATTTTTACCGACCAAAAGAAGTATCGTGCAAGAAAACAGAGTCCGGAGAGCACACGAGGTGCCCACGAGGCAGGGGGCGCGCCTCCCACCCTTGTGGAAGCCCCGTGTCCTTTCCGGTCTGCTTCTTATTTTCCTATTTTCTTAAATATTCCAAAACGTAGAAAAATTGCCATTAGAACTGTTTTGGAGTCGGTTTACTTACCGTACCACGTACCTATTCCTTTTCGGAGTCTGAAACGTTCCGAAAAGTGTCCCTTATGTATTCCTCCGGAGTTACGGTTTCGATAATATTAGTTTCAACATTTATGGGATTACCTGAGATATAATGTTTCATTCTTTGACCGTTCACCACCCTCGGATTTGTGCCTTCGAAGTTGTTGATTTTTATGGCACCGGAACGATAGACCTCCTCGATAACGTAAGGACCTTCCCATTTAGAGAGAAGTTTTCCTGCAAAAAATCTTAAATGAGAGTTGTATAACAATACATAATCACCTACATCAAACTCACGCTTTTATATCCTTTTTTCATGCCATCTTTTAACTTTTTCTTTAAACAGCTTGGCATTTTCATAAGCCTGGGTTCTCCATTCATCAAGTGAGCTAATGTCAAATAACCTCTTTTCACCGGCAAGTTTGAAATCATAATTGAGCTCTTTAATGGCCCAATATGCCTTATATTCTATCTCAAGAGGTAAATGACATGCTTTACCATAAACCATTTTATAAGGAGACATACCCATAGGACTTTTATATGCAGTTTTTATAGGCCCATAATGCATCATCAAGTTTCTTGGACCAATTCTTTCTAGATCTATTAAGTCTTTTGCAAAATTAATTTGAGATCTCTGTTACTCAATTCTACTTGACCACTAGACTGTGGGTGATAAGAAGATGCAATTATATGATTAACGTCATACTTAGCAAGCATTTTACGAAAGGCACCATGAATAAAATGTGAACCACCATCAGTCATTAAATATCTAGGACTCCAAACCTCGGGAAAATAACTTCTTTAAGCATCTTAATAGAGGTGTTATGATCAGCACTACTAGTTGGAATAGCTTCTACCCACTTAGTAACGTAATCAATAGCAACTAAAATATGTGTATACCCATTAGAGGAAGGAAAGGGTCCCATATAATCAAAGCCCCAAACATCAAATGGTTCAATAACAAGTGAATAATTCATAGGCATTTCTTGACGTCTACTAATATTACCAATTCTTTGACATTCATCACAAGACAAGACAAACTTACGGGCATCCTTGAAGAGAGTAGGCCAATAAAAACCAGATTGCAATACCTTGTGTGCAGTTCTATCTCCAGCATGGTGTCCTCCAGAAGCCTCGGAGTGACACCTGCGTAGCATCTGTTCCTGTTCATGCTCAGGTACACAACGTCTAATAATACCATCTACTCCTTCTTTATAAAGATGTGGGTCATCCCAAAAGTAATGTCTCAAATCATAGAAGAACTTTTTCTTTTGCTGGTATGTGAAACTAGGTGGTATAAATTTAGCAACAATATAATTAGCATAATCAACATACCATGGAGCAATTCGAGAAGCATTTATGACATTTAATTGTTCATTAGGAAAGCTATCATCAATAGGTAATGGGTCATCAAGAACATTTTCTAACCTAGACAAGTTGTCTGCAGCGGGGTTCTCATCTCCCTTTCTATCAATAATATGCAAATCAAATTCTTGTAGCAGGAGAACCCATCTAATAAGTCTAGGTTTAGCATCTTTCTTTTCCATAAGGTATTTAATAGCAGCATGATCAGTGTGAATAGTTACTTTAGAATCAACAATATAAGGTCTGAACTTGTCACAAGCAAAAACAACTGCTAAAAATTCTTTTTAGTAGTAGCATAATTTCTTTGGGCACTTTCTAGAGTTTTACTAGCATATTGAATAACATTTAATTTCTTATCAACTCTTTGCCCTGGAACAGCACCTACAACATAATCACTGGCATCACACATAATTTCAAAGGGTAAATTCCAATCAGGTGGTTGAACAATAGGTGCAGAAATCAATGATTTCTTAAATATTTCAAATTCTTCTACACAATCGTCATCAAAGACAAAAGGAATATATTTTTGTAATAGATTAGTCAGAGGCCAAGAAATTTTTGAGAAGTCCTTAATGAACCTCCTATAAAAACCGGTGTGACCGAGGAAGCTTCTTATACCTTTAATGTCCTTGGGACATGGCATCTTTTCAATAGCATCAACTTTAGCTTTATCAACTTCAATGCCTCTTTCAGAAATTTTATGCCCCAAGACAATACCTTCATTAACCATAAAGTGGCATTTCTCCCAATTCAGAACAAGATTAGTTTCTTCACATCTCTGCAAAACTCGATCAAGGTTGCTTAAGCAATCATCAAAAGAAGATCCATAAATGGAGAAATCGTCCATGAAAACCTCACATATCTTTTCACAAAAGTCAGAAAATATAGCCATCATGCATCTTTGAAAGGTAGTAGGTGCATTACATAAACCAAAAGGCATACGTCTATAAGCAAAAGTACCGAAAGGGCAAGTAAAAGTGGTCTTTGATTGATCATCAGCCGACACAGGTATTTGAGAGAAGCCAGAGTAACCATCTAGAAAGCAAAAAATGTGTATGTTTGGATAATATTTTTAGCATTTGATCAATAAAGGCAAAGGGTAATGATCTTTTTTAGCAGCCTTATTTAATTTGCGCAAATCAATTACCATCCTATAACCTGTAATAATTCTTTGCGGGGTCAATTCATCTTTATCATTAGGAACAACAGTAATACCTCCCTTCTTAGGGACACAATGCACATGACTTACCCACTTACTATCAGTAACGGGATAAATTATACCTGCCTCAAGGAGCTTTAATATTCCCTTTCTTACCACTTCTTTCATCTTAGGATTCAGCCGTCGTTGGTGATCAATAACTGGTTTGGCGTATTCCTCCAAATTTATTTTGTGTTGACATAGAGTGGGACTAATGCCCTTAAGATCATCAAGAGTATATCCAATAGCAACACGGTGCTTCTTCAGAGTTTTCAATAATTTCTCTTCCTCCTTCTCTGAAAGGTTAGCACTAATAATAACAGGATTATATTTTCTTTTCATCAAGATATGCATATTTAAGAGTATAAGGTAATGGTTTAAGCTCAAACACGGGATCACCCATTGGTGGAGGAGGATCCCCTAGGATTTCAACAGGCAAATTGTGTTTCAGAATAGGTCCCTGTTTAGAGAATACTTCATCTATTTCCCTTCTTTCATTCATGAACATATCATTTTCATGATCTAGCAAATATTGTTCTAATGGATCAGTAGGAGGCACGGCAATAGAAGCAAGACCAATAATTTCATATTTACTAGGCAATTCTTTATCATGGGGTTGTCTATGAAATTTAGCAAAATTAAACTCATGAGACATATCCCCTAAACCAACAGAAACAATATCCTTATTGCAGTCTATCTTAGCATTGACAATATTTAAGAAGGGTCTACCAAATATAATGGGACAAAAGCTATCTTGTGGGGAACCAAGAATAAGAAAATCAGTAGGATATTTAACCTTCCCACACAAGACTTCAGCATCTCTAACAATCCCAACGGGTGAAATAGTATCTCTATTGGCAAGCTTAATGGTAACATTGATATCTTCTATCTCAGCTGGTGCAATATCATGCATAATTTCTTTGTATAAGGAAATAGGTATTGCACTAGAACTAGCACCCATATCACATAATCCATGATAACAATGATCTCCTATTTTAACAGAAATAACAGGCATGCCTACAACAAGTCTGTGTTTATTTTTAGCATCAGGTCTAGCGATTCTAGCAGCTTCATCACAGAAGTAAATAACATGCACATCAATATTATCGGCCAAGAGATCTTTAACCATAGCAATTTTAGGTTCAACTTTAATTTGCTCAGAGGTTTAGGTGTCTTAATATTACTTTTTTTGACCATAGTTGAAGCTTTAACATGATTCTTTATTCTAACAGGGAAAGGTGGTTTCTCAACATAAGCAGTGGGAACAACAGGATCATTATAAGTGATAGTCTTTTCTTCAACTTTAATAGGTGCAACTACTTTTACTTCAATGGGAGGATTATATTTAAACCACTTCTCCTTAGGGAGATCAACATGAGTAGCAAAGGATTCACAGACAGAAGCTACTATCTCAGAGTCAAGTCCATATTTAGTGCTAAATTTACGGAAAACATCGGTATCCATAAAAGATTTAACACAATCAAACTTAGGTGTTATACCTGACTCTTTACCTTCGTCGAGATCCCAATCTTCAGAGTTGCATTTAATTCTCTCCAATAAATTCCATTTGTATTCAATAGTCTTCATCATAAAGGAACCAATACAAGAAGTATCGAGCATGGAGCGATTGTTGTCAGAAAGCCGAGTATAAATTTTTTGAATAATCATTTCTCTTGAGAGCTCATGATTGGGGCATGAATATAACATTGATTTAAGCCTCCCCCAAGCTTGAGCGATGCTTTCTCCTTCGCGAGGCCACAAATTATATATATAATTACGATCACGATGAACAAGATGCATAGGATAAAACTTCTGGTGAAATTCCAATTTCAATCATTTGTAGTTCCATGATCCCATATCATCACATAGCCTATACCATGTCAATGCATATCCCTTCAGAGATAAAGGGAAGACCTTCTTCTTGATAACATCATAGGGCATACTTGCAAGCTTAAATGATCCACAAACTTCATCCCAATATATTAGGTGCTCATCAGGATATAATGTTCCATCTCCTGCAAAAGGATTAGCTAGCAGTTTTTCTATCATACCCGAAGGAATTTCAAAGTAGACATTTTCATTATCAGTAGGTTGAGTAGGTTGAGGAGCAACTCTTTGCTCTACTGGTCGAGGTGAAGATACCCCGAACAGGCCCCTCAAAGGATTACTTTCCATAGTAACAAGTGATAGTAAATTTCAGCACACTATATAAATTTTTCCTTACCAAATTCCACTTGCCAAAGGCGCTTCACTCCCCAGCAACGGCGCCAGAAAAGAGTCTTGATGACCCACAAGTATAGGGGAACTATCGTAGTCCTTTCGATAAGTAAGAGTGTCATACCCAACGAGGAGCAGAAGGAAATGATAAGCGGTTTTCAACAAGGTATTCTCTGCAAGCACTGAAATTATTGGTAATAGATAGTTTTGTGATAAGGTAATTTGTAATGATTAGCAAATAATAAAAGTAAATGAGGTGCAGCAAGATGGCCCAATCCTTTTTGTAGCAAAGGACAAGCCTGGAAAAACTCTTATATGAAGGAAAGCGCTCCTGAGGGCACATGGGAATTATCGTCAAGCTAGTTTTCATCACGATCATATGATTCGCATTCGGTACTTTGATAATTTGATATGTGGGTGGAGCGGTGCTTGGGTGCTGTCCTTACTTGGACAAACATCCCACTTATGATTAACCCCTATTGCAAGCATCCGCAACTACAACAGAAGTATTAAGGTAAACCTAACCATAGCATGAAACATATGGATCCAAATCAGCCCCATACGAAGCAACGCATAAACTAGGGTTTAAGCTTCTGTTACTCTAGCAACCCATCATTTACTTATTACTTCCCAATGCCTCCCTCTAGGCCCAAACAATGGTGAAGTGTCATGTAGTTGACGTTCACATGACACCACTAGAGGGATGACAACCTACATCTCATCAAAATATCGAACGAATACCAAATTCACATGACTACTAATAGCAAGACTTCTCCCATGTCCTCAGGAACAAACGTAACTAATCACAAAGCATATTCATGTTCATAATCAGAGGGGTATTAATATACATAATGGATCTGAACATATGATCTTCCACCAAGTAAACCAACTAGCATCAACTACAAGGAGTAATCAACACTACTAGCAACCCACAGGTACCAATCTGAGGTTTGGATACAAAGATTGGATATAAGAGATGAACTAGGGTTTGAGATGAGATGGTGCTGGCGAAGATGTTGATGGAGATTGACCCTCTCCCGATGAGAGGATCATTGGTGATGATGATGGTGATGATTTCCCCCTCCCGGAGGGAAGTTTCCCCGGCAGAACAGCTCTGTCGGAGCCCTAGATTGGTTCCGCCAAGGTTCCGCCACTAGTAGAAAAAGGACCTAATGTGAGACACATTAGTGTCGGTTTGATTTTAGCCCGGTACTAATGGTACCATTAGTGTCGCTTTGAACGGCTATGCATTAATGCCGGTTCGTGTTGAACCTTTAGTACCGGTTCGTGCCACGAACCGATACTAAAGGGGTGATGGCAGGCTGGCGTCAGGCCACGGCCCCGCAATCACCTTTAGTACCGGTTCGTGTCACAAACCGATACTAAAGGGCTAACCTTTAGTACCGGTTTGTGCCACGAACCGGTACTAAAGGGGTCTGACCTATAGTACCGGTTTATGACACAAACCGGCACTATAGGGCAATTTTCAAACTCTCCCCCCCCCCCCCCCCCCCCCCCCCCCCTCTGTGTCGCCATTTCAGTTCTGAAAAAATCAAAAGAAAATGATAAAAACTTCAAAAAATAAAATCCTTCGAGAGGTAGTTATATTACTACATCTACTAGTTAGGAAATTTTGAAAACTTAAATTTGGACATGTTTTGCAAAAAGTGTAGGGAAAATGTAAAACGGCTATAACTTTTGCATACGATGTCGGAAAAAACGTATAATATATCAAAAAATTCAGCACGAAAATCCGCATTAGACGGAGACCGCCTATGGCCTGTTTGCAATTTTTTAGAATCCTCAAATTCCAAAAGGAAAAAAAGATATTGTCAAATTTCAGTTTTTTTAAAAAAATTGGTTAAATCTGGTCAAACTACTTATTCAATAAGTATTAATGTTACTACATAATTATTCAAGAATATTAGTGTTACTAAATAATTATTTCAATTTTTTAAATTTTGGTCAAATCTGGTCAAACTATGGTCAAATTGTGGTCAAACTTATTCAAGAAATATTAGTGTTACTAAATAATTACTGTTTTTTAGAATAATAGTTTCAAACTCAAACGGTGAAACGTGTGACCTAATGCTCAAGCTAAACTGCTGATGGTTAATAGGATTGACAGCTTACATTTGTCAGGAAAACAACAAGTGCAGACTTGGAATGTAGGGGGAATAGAACTCCGAAGTTAAGCGTGCTCAGGCTGGGGGAGTGAGAGGATGGGTGACCGGCCGGGAAGTCAGGCGATTTGGAATGAGTGATCCACACTTGAGCAGTTAAGAGAGGTGATTAGAGACTAGATCATCAAATAATTCAAAAAAATTAAAAATCGAAAAAAAAATCAATTTTTTTCCAAAAAATTCAAAAAAAATCCTTTAGTACCGGTTGGTAACACCAACCGGTACTAAAGGTCCCCCATACCAGGGCGCGAGCTCACGCCACGTGGTGGCACTTTAGCGCCGGTTCGTGCCGAACCGGTACTAAAGGGGGGGGCCTTTAGTGCCCACCCTTTAGTGCCAGTTATGGAACCGGCACTAAAGGCCCTTATGAACCAGCGCTAAAGCTCTGTTTTCTACTAGTGCGCCTCGTGGCGGCGGAGTTTCTTCCCAAAAGCTTACTTGTTATTTTTTTCTCGAACGAAAGACCTCATATAGCAGAAGATGGGCATCGGAGGGCCACCAGGGAGCCCATGAGGCAGGGGGCGCGCCGTACCCCCTGGGCGCGCCCCCACCCTCGTGGCCAGGCTGTGGGCCCCCCTCAGGTACTTCTTTCGCCCAATATTTTTTTATATATTCTGAAATGTGCTCCCGTGAAGTTTCAGGACTTTTGGAGCTATGCAGAATAGGTCTCTAATATTTGCTCCTTTTCCAGCCCAGAATCCTAGCTACCGACATTCTCCCTCTTCATGTAAACCTTGTAAAATAAGAGAGAATAGGCATAAATATTGTGACATAATGTGTAATAACAGCCCATAAGGCAATAAATATCGATATAAAAGCATGATGCAAAATGGACGTATCACCCACGCACAACTGGGCGACAGCAACCTTCTGATCTATGCCGGGACGACCGGTGGTGTACTGGAGGTCGATGCCGACCACCTTGTACTTGTCTCGAGCAAGCAGCTGCTCAACGCTCTTGATGTAGTCGTCCACCACGGCCGGGTCGATGGTGTACACCACCAAGGGATCTGTCTCCCTCGCGTGGGTCTCCACTCTATGGTCGCCGAACTCCATTGGAGCACCACTGGACATTCCCTCTCTATGTGTCGTCGTGGGTGTCCTTGTTGTGTTGTGGGGCGCGATCAAAAGGTTGAAGAAACTAAGGTTAAAATGGTCGTGGGAATTAAAGGGGAACCTGGACGGCCAGGAATATCGGCAGGCCCTGATGGCAATTCTAATTTGCAACGCGTAACTCCATCGTGCCGCACATAACTGCATCGCGTGGCAACACGCGCGGTGCAACCGCATGCATATGGGGTCCCCGACATGATCGTGCGCACCCCCAACCGCTGGCAGTGCGCACGCGGAGGGACGCGAGTAGAGCGCTCCGCGGTCGCCTCAACGGCGATCAACCATCTCTTTCTCTACTCTTATAAAAGACCGAGTTGGTGATGATGGTGTGCCTGCCATCATGTAATATAGACCGTCCGATCTATATCTGACGGTTAGAAAGCAAACTATGACAATTTTGCAAAAAGATACCCGCACCACTCTCCACACTTGTAGATAAGGACTTCTCTCATTCATCCTTTTCTCTCACAAGATAAACTACTCATACAAATGTATCTTGATGTTCCGTGCAACGCACGGGCATCTTGCTAGTATATATATAGATATAGCAGTTGAACGCGCAAGGAAAAGCTGTCCACAAGCCGAGCGTGCCGATGGACGTGAGCAGAGCGCGCCAACGGACACGACAGAGTGCACCGCGGCGCCTAACAGTGAGCAGAGCTTGCCGAGGGACGCGAGCAGAGGATGGCACAGTGATTCATTGCAAATAAGATGAACTGTGCGAGCGGTGTCGAAGACATCAAGCACGAATCAGATTAGAGTTGCGTGTGCGATACGTGGCATACAGTTGATCCATCCGAGCTGTTTGTGATGGAATAAGTCGTGTGTGTTGCGGGCAAACGCTTGCTGGTATATAACCTTAAATTAAACCAAAACAGTGTTAATGCATGTTACAAAAATTGTATAGCTGGAAACTATGTTCAAATACGACTCCAATGATATAATCTTTGGCGACATGCATTCATATTTTATTAGTTAAATCCTACTTATAAACCAGGATGGGGGTATAGTAGGTAATTAAATCGCAAAAGTTTTTTTATTAAACATGTCCTCTCGCACGTCTTGTCACCCCACTACCGTAGACGGCTTACAGCGCAAGCTTGCACAGCGCGCGGGGGCGTTCTTTTGGCCAAATGGTGGCGCCAATGAATCGTCAGTGAGCCTATTCCCGCACAACCTCGCAGGTTCCCGCGCAAGCTTCCCGCTCGACTCGGTGAAATCCCCCAAAATCGCAATGCTTACGGCCTGCTATAAAAACCCTCACGTCCGGCGAGTCCTGCGTCGCATTTACCCCTCCCTCCCTGTAGTTTATCTCATCTGCTTCTCCCATAATCGCCAATGGCACAGGTCCGTCATCGTCGCTCAGCCACTCCGCTATCATTAGAGGACATCTTCAGCTGGAAGGATACACCGCGGCAGAGGCGCAGTCCCCGACGTAGTGTAGTGCGTGTGGCGTCCCTATTGGGTGTGCGTGGAACACCCACCACACGCTCCACCGCCGCTGCCCGTCGGCAACTGTTGCCGGCCGCCGTTTCCGCCACACCACCGTTGAAATCCAGGGCCATCTCCCACTTTGCCGCCATGGCCCGGAGGCGGGAGGTGGCCGTCATGGCTGCCACCCCACTGCCGGCCACCATGGCCATCACTCGCTCCGCCACCGCGACCCGAAGGCGGGAGGTGGTGGTCGTGGCCGCTACCCCATCGTCAGCTGCCGTGGCCGCCAGCCCACCTTCGACCGTCGGGATTATCACCCACTCCGCCACCGTGGCCCAAAGGCGGGAGGCGGAGGTGGAGGCCCGCACGTGCGTCAGCGGCCTTGCACGCTACATCGAGTTCCTGCAGGAGGAGGAGGAGCGCCTCGTCGAGCACGCAACGAGCCTTACCGTAGTCGTGGCCGCAGCACACGCCGCTGCAGAGGCGAGGAATTAGGAGATCTATGAGCAGTCTGGCCGCTTCGAGAGGGATCGTCTGGAGCGGCAGTGGGCGTTCGAGCTGGCGAGCATCGCTGAACGTGCAGCACCCGCAGGCACCGTATTGCATTTGTCCAGCTTGTCGGTAGGCTCCTCCTCCTCCTCTGCGTCTTACTGAGGGGGTGAGCACGCTCGGGAGAGGAGAGGCTGCCGGAAGTAGCACAAAGCCCCTATGTGGTAGTAGTAGTATTTGGGCGCTATTTTGTTTAGTTCATCTGACTATAGATGTGTGGTCGAACTGTACAACATACGTAAAATTAGCTAGTATATATAGTTGAACTAGTTATTTTAGTACGTGGTTGGGAACAATTGGGGAGAAGTTTGGTCGGTTCAACTGTCGAGTTGAACTGTTTGTATAAATTAAGAACGAATGCTTAATCTATGAATGAGATCTATGCTTAATTACTGAATTTTAGTTGCAACAATTAGATAGTGCTAATGATTTCTAGCCGCATATTTTGAAAAATTGCAGTGCTAACAATTAGATAGTGCTAACAATTAGAATGTGCATGTAGTTTAAATTTGAATTATGCACATAAAATGCCTGGAAAACCCAATTAATGTATAAAAATGTCCAAATGAACCCCGAAAAATTCCAAAATTGAACACAACACTCTTGTTGTTCTATGTTGACACACGAAATTTTTTGAAAGCTATAAGAGGCAACGAATATCATTTCGTCCCCAAAGGTGGCACGTTCCCTACCGAAACCATCACGCTTGTTGTGAGAAGCGCTGGTTTGTGAGCAGCTTATACCCAAATGGGACAAAAAATTTACCACGACATGTTGGTGCTGCTCCATGATAACATGCCAAGTTTCATGAATTTCAGACGAGTTTTGTATTTACTAGAATTTAAAAACCAGGTATGTCAATATGTGCGGCCGAGTGACGGTGGCAGGGTGTTTGAAATTCATTCTCATTTCTTGCATGGGACCTAAAGCATGCAACCAAGGACAAATATTTGATTTTTCAACCAGTTTATATGCACTGGAGAATGTGCATGTAGTTCAAATTTAAATTATGCGCATAAAATGCCTGGAAAACCGAGTTAATGTATAAAAATGTCCAAACGAACCCCGGAAAATTCCAAAATTGAACACAACACTCTTGTTGTTCTATGTTGACACTCGAAATTTTTTGAAAGCAATAAGAGGCAACGGATATTGTTTCGTCCCCAAAGGTGGCACGTTCCCTACCAAAACCATCACGCTTGTTGTGAGAAGCTCTGGTTTGTGAGAAGCTTATACCCAAACCTGCCCCAAATGGGACAAAAATTTTACCACAGCATGTTGATGCCGCTCCATGATAGCATGCCAAGTTTCATGAATTTCAGACGAGTTTTTGATTTACTAGAATTTAAAAACCAGGTATCTCAATGTTTGTGGCCGAGTGACAGTGGCCGGGTGTTTGAAATTCATTCCCATTTCTTGCATGGGACCTAAGCATGCACCCAAGGACACATTTGATTTTTCAACCAGTTTCTATGCACTGGAGAATGTGCATGTAGTTCAAATTTGAATTATGCACATAAAATGCCTGGAAAACCCAGTTAATGTATAAAAATGTCCAAATGAACCACGAAAATTTCCGAAATTGAACACAACACTCTTGTTGTTCTATGTTGACACTCGAAATTTTTTGAAAGCAATAAGAGGCAACGAATATCATTTCGTCCCCAACGGTGGCACGTTCCCTACCGAAATCATCACGCTTGTTGTGAGAAGCGCTGGTTTGTAAGAAGCTTATACCCAAACCTGCCCCAAATGGGACAAAAAATTTACCACAGCATGTTGATGCCGCTCCATGATAGCATGCCAAGTTTCATGAATTCGGACGAGTTTTCAATTTACTAGAATTTAAAAACCAGGTATCTCAATGTTTGCGGCCGAGTGACGGTGGCAGGGTGTTTGAAATTCAATCTCATTTCTTGCATGGGACCTAAGCATGCAACCAAGGACACATATTTGATTTTTCAACCAGTTTATATGCACTAGAGCATGTGCATGTAGTTCAAATTTGAATTATGTGCATAAAATGCCTAGAAAACCTAGTTAATGTATAAAAATGTCCAAACGAATCCTGAATAATTCCAATTTTTTTGACGACACACCTATAGTTGCATGTTCACTGCAGATAAAAGTTCTAGCAATTGAAACACCGTCCATGGCCGCTGTGACCCTATTATGTAATTCAAATCTTGACAAAAAATCAAGTAGATCCCACACAGTTTATTATAACTAACTGTGTGAGATGCAGCACAAAATATCTTCGGACCGTGTCTGAATAAGGGACCGTATCTGATGACACTTTGCGCGCCAGTTTTTTTGCTGAAGCGGTTCCAAATTTTCGGCTTCCGCGGAAATATCTACCTCCCCGCCCCCTCCCCTTACCAAAAGCCACATTTCCCCTATTTCCGCCTTCTTTTCAAAGTTGAAACCTTCACTCCTTGCTTGCAGCGCTGCCGCCTCCTTGCCGGTGACCCTCCTTCACGCTGCTCGGCCTCGCCTATCCATGCAGGTAATCCACACCCGACCCCCACCCTCCTCCTCCTTCCACATCCCACATGCCCCGACCGCTGGCGCGAGCGTGGCACCTTCCACTCAAATCACCGACCCCTCCACCAAATAAGCGTCGGCCTAAGCCATGATGCATGTAGTATAGCCAGGACCTCAAGAAGCATTTGGCAGCGGAAGCAAATCGCGGCCGCATGCGCGGATGAGGTCGCGATGGCTGCCATTCGTGCCGACCCCAGATCTTGAAGGAGCACCTTGCCATTTGCTAGCTACGCCGGTTAAGCATGCTCGGTTTACCCGCGTGTGGTGCTCCTGCCTTTCCTTCACAAATTCTAGTGAAATGTGCTATCTAATTTTACCATGCAATCTGTTGCTCTAGTGTATATGTTCTATATGTCGTGCAGTGTGGTGCTCACTTATTAACTATTTTCTTAATTAGTTGTCATCTTCAGTTAACTATTTGGTTCAATTCTGCAAATGTGATGTTCAATTCTTTAGGCTGCAATTTTGTATTGTCTTCCATGTGAGAAATAAATCAAATTTATCTTTATAAAATACATGAGAAACGAATACAATTGCTATATTTCCAAGTTGTCAAGCATGCTTGGTTTGGTTATACATTGTGCAATGTGGTGCTTAGTTAACGTTTGGTTCATTTGTGTTGTGGTGTTTAGTTAACTATTTGGTTCAATTCTGCAATGCGATGTTCAATAGTTGTGGGTGCATTCTGTTATTGTATACCATGTGAGGAATAAATTGAATTTGGCTGTAGTAAATACATGAGAAACAAATACAATTGCTACAATTGGCTGTAGTTAACTGTTTGGTTAACTGTTTGATCTTTTATTAGGAGTATGTTATATTGTGCAATGTGGTGCTCAGTTAATGTTGGTTCATTTGTTGCGGTGTTTAGTTAACTGCTTGGTTCAATTCTGCAATGCGATGTCCAATTGTTGTGGGTAGACTTTTGTATTGTTGTGCATGTGAGGAATAAATCAAATTTGGCTACACTTAATACATGAGAAACATATACAAGTGCTATATTTCCTAGTTCTTAATCATGCTTGGGTTGGATAAATGGGTTTTCCATGTGGGTTGAATTAATCTGATGAATCTGCAATGTGCTTATTTTTCATCAATATATTTTACTGATAGCATGCGAACCCTTACTTAACCTGATGACTAACTACCTTATATGTGTTGCAGGGAAACAATGGGAAGCACTGAGGTTTACAATCGAGGTTAGCACGTGCATGGTTCGTTGTCTAATAGCATATTATTGTGCAATTGCAGGAACCATTCTAATATTTAGGTTTTTAACAATTTGGTCTTGCACATGTAGGTCTTGCTGTCAGAGGTTTTGACCCACTGTTCGACCCTTTTTGCATACGGGGAAATGAGTTGTCCATGAATATCAGTCAAGTCAAGAAACTCAGAAAGATTGTTAGGATAAAAAAATCGGCGACAAAAAACAACAAGATCTTTGTGTGCACAATGAAGAAGACATCAGTTCACTATAGGATGGTACTAACTATTATACCTTGCCTTTTTATTCCTTTTCCCCATTTCCAATATAGAGAAGATATTTTATGCACAACCTTGTTTTCAGGCCTTTCCAAAATAGTTCACTGATGATTACCTCTCAAACCACATGTATGGTCAGGAGGCGAGGAAGGTATTCATACAACACCCACGGTTCAATATTGAAGTGTTCCTGGAGAGGACGAAGGATGGACGTTCAATCATCCACAGGCACTAGCCTAAAGTTACAAAGACCTTCAACATCAATGAAGGCTCAATATTCGCCTTCTGCTTCAGCAGTTTTCCAGATGAGATACATTTGTCTATGTACCGTCTATGATGCTAATTTCGAAAGGTTATAGATGTTGCATGTGAAACTTGGTTCTGGTGTAATTGTGTAATGGGGTAGCTGAGTGTTGAAGCTATATGATGTTGTACTCTGATGTATTTCTATTATTAAAATGAAATATATTGTGTGCTTAATATGAAATGTCAATTAGATTAATAAATGGATTATGAATAATCAGATAATTACCCTGTTAATGGCGAATTAGCCTGCTAATTGGGTTTTGCTATTGCAAACGGTTGTTGGAAAAATATCGTGGGCGATGACCTCAGGCAACGCACACAGTTTCTAGGAATAAACCGTGTTGTATCAATGAACAATCACACACGACTTTCTCTTGAAAACTGTTTGTGTTAGGCCACCTTGCGCAAACATTTACCACATAAAAATTGTGTGCGATGGAGAGCCTTTGCCACACAGTTTCTTCTACGGACCGTGTGTGATACATTCAATAACGCAAATGATTTAACGGGAAAAAATGTTTGTGATGCACCTGTGAATGGAAACGTTTTCCTTGGAGTGACTGTGTGGGATGTACATACGAACGAAAACGTTTGGCGGGGACTGACTGTGTGGGATGTACATGCGACCGGAAACAATTTCGCCATATAATTGTATTTTCTAGCTCTACTGTATGTATTTCCGTATTTGAGCGCTCATTGGTCGCACACGATCTCATTTTGCCGAGCTTGCGTGCTAGGAGGGCATATACCCGACGGTTTCTGGGTCGTGTGGGAAGGACCCCCTATCGCCCACACTCACTTGGCGACGGTTCCAAATGCCGTCATGGAAAGGGGTTTAAAACCGTTTGTTTAGGAGCTCGTTGTACATACTAGTGGTGCAACGAAGAATCACTCCAAAGTTCCTATCTAGCGGAGAACATAAGACAAAATTGTTTGTAGGGTACGAAACCACGTCAAATCTATTCTTTCTGATCAATCTATCCTAGAGTTCGTACTAAAATAACACGAAGCTATTCTTTCTGATCGATCTAACCAAGAGTCCGTACAAAAATAACACCAAAGCAAATTTAGATTCATAATATTCAATCCAACACAAAGAACTTCAAAGAGTGCCCCAAGATTTCTACCGGAGAAACAAAGAAAAGAACGTGCATCAACCCCTATGCATAGATTACCCCAATGTCACCTCGGGAATCCGCGAGTTGAGTGCCAAAACATATATCAAGTGAATCAATGCGATACCCTATTGTCACCACGAGTATTCAATTGCAAGACATATATCAAGTGTTATTAAATCCATAAAAGTATTCAATCTGATAACAACGAAATCTCAAAGGGAAAAACTCAATTCATCACAAGATAGAGAGGGGAAAACACCATACGATCCGACTATATTAACAAAGCCCGTGATACATCAAGATCGTGACATCTCAAGAACACAAGAGAGAGAGAGAGAGAGTAAACACATAGCTACTGGTACAAACCCTCAGCCCCGAGGGTGGACTACTCCCTACTCATCATGGTGGTCGCCGGGATGATGAAGATGGCCACCACAGATGATTCCCCCCACCGGCAGGGTGCCGGAACGGGGTCTAGATTGGTTTTCGGTGGCTACAGAGCCTTGCGGCGGCGGAACTTCTGATCTAGGTTAACCCCGAGGGTTTTAGAATATTTGTGAATTTATAGGGTAAAGAGGGGGTGCGGGAGGCCACCAAGGTGGGCACAACCCACCTGGGCGCGCCTGGGCCCCCAGGCGCGCCCTGGTGGGTTGTGCCCCCCTCGGGGCACCCCCCAGGTGCTGCTCTAGCCCATTGGTGGTCTTCTGGTCCATAAAAAATCCACAGAAAGTTTCGCGGTGTTTGGACTCCGTTTGATATTGATTTCCTGCGATGTAAAACACAAGCAAAGAACAACAAGTGGCATTGGGCACTGGGTCAATAGGTTAGTCCCAAAAAATGATATAACGTTGCTTTAAAATGATTGTTAAACATCCAAGAATGATAATATAACAGCATGAATACTTCACAAATTATAGATACATTGGAGACGTATCAGCATCCCCAAGCTTAATTCCTACTCGTCCTCGAGTAGGTAAATGATAAAAGAAATAATTTATGAAGTGTGGATGCTAGCAAAGTGCACAAGTTTGATCAATGACAATTTCAATCACTTTTCCTAGCATCATGACAACAATTCTTTTCTCATAAAATTTCTCATGTTTTAAAGTAGCAACCAATTCACATGTTAAGGTTCAGACAATGAATTCTCTTGAAACTCAACAACCTATGTTCTCAGTCACCAAGCAATTGCAATCCAACTTATTCAACAGAGTCTAAGTAACAACTCCACATACTCAACCATCATATAGTCTTCTATGATTGCTAACACTCACCGCATACACATGAGCAAAACGTTTCAACCAGACACATAGAAAGATAGGGGCTTATAATTTCGCCTCCCAACGTATTCACCTCAAGGGTGATGTTAACAATAATAACTCATGCTACCCATATCCAACTGGATATATGTGCCTAGATATTTCCTCACCACATGATGCCTACCAAAAGAGAAAATAAAAAGGAATAGAGAGAAGAACTTTGACTCTTTGCATAAAAGTAAATTCATAAAGTAAAAGATAGGCCCTTCGCAGAGGGAAGCAGAGGTTGCCATGCGCTTATTTGTTTGTATGATCAACCCCTTAGTGCAAAAGAACGTCACATTATATTGCCCCTTATGATAGCAACCTTTATTATGCAGTTTGTCGCTTTTATTCTTTGCCATCACAGGTTTGTACAATGCTCAATTTTCTCTTACACTAAATCATCTAACACTTTTAGAAGCAATTTTTATTGGCTTATTGCACCGATGACAACTTACTTGAAGGATCTTGCTCAATCCTTAGGTAGGTATGGTGGACTCTTGAAAATAAGATTTGGGTTTAAGGGTTTTTGGATGCACAAGTGGTACCTCTACTTGGTGCAGAATTTTTGGCTAGCAAAGATGGGGGGCAAGCACCACATGTTGAAGGATCTATGACAATATAACTTCTATGTCAATACGAACAAACATAAACCATTGCGTTGTCTTCCTTGTCCAACGTCAACAATTTTGGCATATAATATTTTGATGGGGGCTCACAATCACAAAAGATTTCCATGATAGTGTATTTGTATGTGAAAGTTCTCTTCCTTATACTAATTATTCGTGAATTGCTTGTATGACCAATATTGTGATTGTCAAGCCTCAAAAGATTTCACTTTCTAAACCCAATGTGAAGCTACCACAAGGCATGATATGATTTCAACTTCATGTCATTCAATTATTCAACAATTTACTCATAGGATATAAGTGAAGCACAAGAGTAAATGACAAGCTACTCCAAAAAGATATAAATGGAGATCATGAGCATAATATTTCTTTCTCTCAAATTAATTTAAGTGAAGCAAGAGAGAATTTCTTCAAAAATACTAAAGCACACCGTGCTAAAAAAGATATAAGTGAAGCACTAGAGCAATTCCATAGAAAAGAGCTTCGTTGATGGGATGTGAATGCCGCTTACCTAGCCTCTGTGGCAACTATTTGAGGACTCTATTTTATTTATAAACTTTCAGATTGAAGTATTTTATTAAAACATCAAGCAAAGCAAAATAAAATGATATTCCAAGAATAGCACACATCATGTGAAGAAGCAAAAACTTAGGCTCAACCGATACTAACCGATAATTGTTGAAGAGGAAAGGCGGGGTGCCTATCGGGGCATCCCCAAGCTTAGATGCTTGAGACTTCTTGAAATATTATCTTGGGGTGCCATGGGCATCCCCAAGCTTGAGCTTTTGTGTCTCCTTAATTTTTCTCATATCACGCTTTTCCTAAATCTCAAAAGCTTCATCCACACAAACTCAACAAGAACTCGTGAGATAAGTTAGTATAAACCAATGCAAAAAAATTATCATTCTCTGCTGTAGCAAATCACTAAAATTATTATTCAACATTGCATACTAAATGCCTTTGCATATTTAATACTCCTATCCTCAAATAGAATCATTAAACAAGCAAACATATGCAAACAATGCAAAACCAATGCAAAAACCTTATCATTCTCTACTATAGCAAATCACTAAAATTATTATTCAACATTGCACACTAAATGCCTCTGCATAATTAATACTCATATCCTCAAATAGAATCATTAAACAAGCAAACATATGCAAACAATGCAAACATAATGGCAATCTGCCAAAACATTACTATCTGTAAAAGAATGCAAGAGTATCAATACTTCCCTAACTCCAAAAGTTATGAAAAAATGTCACACTGTAGAAAATTTATCATAGCTCATTTTGCAAAAAAGTTTTAACATTTTATCACATTCTGACTTTTCTAGGGAATTTTTGCAACTGCGGTAAACTTTTTGTTTTCAAACAGCAACATGTGTACTTGCAAAATAAGCATGACAAAGGCTATCATTGCCACTTTTATTGAAATAAAAGATGCAAAACATTATTATAAATAACAGAAAGAAAATCCTAACAAAATAAAATGACGCTCCAAATAAAACTCATAGAGGAATGAAGACATATATAGCTCCAAGTGAGGTTACCGATAATGTTGAAGACGAAAGAGGGGATGCCTTCCGGGGCATCCCCAAGCTTAGTTTCTTAGATATTTCTTAAATATTAACTTGGGGTGCCTTGGGAATCCCAAATCTTAGGGTCTTGTCACTCTCTATTCTCCTCGTCTCACCCAAAACTTGAAAACTTCAATCACACAAAACTTAACGGAACTTTGTGAGATAGGTTAGTATGATAAAGAGCAGACCGTTTCACTTTTGGTATTGTCAAAGAGATTCATAATTGTTCTCACACAATGCATACTGTAGCATATCATTTCCACAATTTATATTGAGCAATATAAGCCATGGAAATTAGAAAACAAGCAAACTATGCATTGGAAACAGAATCTGTCAAAAACAGAACAGTCTCTAGTAATCTATACTCCAACCATACTTCTCCTACTCCAAAAATTCTGAAAAATAGGAAAGCCATGGTAATTTATCTATTAATCTTCCACAAAAAGAATCAGATTTTATCACGCTTCTGTTAAAAATCAGAATTGTTTTCCTGAGCGCAAAAGTTTCTGTTTTTCAGCAAGATCAAATCAACTATCACCGTAAGCCATCCGAAAGGTCTTACTTGGCACTTTATTGAAACAAAAGCAGTAAAACATGATTAATAAAATATCTTAATAATGTGAACACACAAAAACAGTAGGTAAAAGTGTTGGGTTGTCTCCCAACAAACGCTTTTCTTTAATGCCTTTTAGCTAGGCATGATGATTTCAATGATGCTCGCATAAAAGATAAGAATTGAAACATAAAGAGAGCATCATGAATCATAAGTTCCTCTCTCGTAATAACTTTCAGTAGCATCATGAATATATTCATCAATATAACCATCACAAAAAACATTCTTTTCATGATCCACAAGCATAGAAAATTTATTATTCTCCATATAAGCAATTTTATTCTCATTCATAATGGTGGGAGTATCATATGAAACTCGAATACTATAAATTGTTCCCACATTATGAGAGTAATGTTCAGTAGAGGATATTCAAAATTATGACAATAATTACCACTACTTTTTATAACATAAGTGTCATCACAATAATCATCATACTTGGGAGGCATGCAATCATCATAGCAAATTTGATCATTCACGGTAAGGGGACTAAAAAGATCATCTTCATTAAGCATAACATCCCCAAGCTTGGGACAAACATTAATTGCAGCAAATAAATTCTCAAACATGTCATTCTCATCAAACATAGCATCCCCAAGCTTGTGTCTTAGCATATCATAAGCATAATCATTCTCATCATTAATAGTATGAATAGCACCAACGGTATAACAATTGTTATCATCATAATTTCCCAAGTTGGTGCCAAAAAGATTTACAAGATTATAAGAAGTATCATTATCTTCCCAATCACAACAAGCAATAGGCATAACAAAATCATCATCAATAGTGCTCTCACACATTGTGCCATAAGACATAGAAGCAATATCATCATCAAGTGCATCATCCTCCAAAATTATTTTGATTCATTTTCATGAGGCACAACAATGATAGGAGCAACACTATTTGGGAGAGATACCTTTTTACCTCTATTATTTCTTCTTTCTTATTCTTCACCACATCACGTGTGGGTTTAATTAATTTTTTCAAGCTTCTTATTGATGAGAATGGTTGAATAGGGAGCTCCTCCTCGTCACCTATTTCATCATGAGAGACAATAGGAGGGAAAGTGGAAATCTTTACCCTTTCATTAGTATTCCTTTTATATTCTATTGGTTTTGCCATATTTCTATAGTTGGCAATATAAGCATTCTCATTGCAATTTACCATGTGAAACATATAGATATTCTTTAGTTTAGTTTCAATGTCATCTGTGAGAATGAATACTTCAACCCAACTATTTTTATATGTCAATTCTTCACTCCCCAAAAATAGACAAAGCTCATTATAAAGTTCAAGGTTGATCAAGTTATTGTAATATTTGGACACGATTCGATCATGAAAAATCATACATTGGAAATTAAGATGACCAACCTTATTGCAAAGTTCACAAGTAATAGGACAAAGAGAACATAATGTTGTAGAAAATTCATCTATCACTTTGAGCAAAGAATTGGTTCTATCATGTTTATGCTTCTTGCAAAATCCATCTTCCCTATAAGGCACGTCTTCACAAACTTTATGCACTCCACAAAAATTGACATGCTTATAAGAAACATTTTTGTCATGACTTGTGCAATCATCATTAGCATTTTGGATATTCAAAGAATTTATACTAACAACATTGCAATCATTCTCATCATTCAAATATTGTGTGCCAAACATTTTATTGACTTCTTCTTCTAACAATTGAGCACAATTTTCCGAACCATCATTTTCAAGAAAGATGATCAATAATATGATGCAACCTTAATTCCATTTTTATGTAGTTTTATTTTATAAACCAAACTAGTGATAAAACAAGAAACTAAAAGATTCGATTGCAAGATCTAAAGATATACCTTCAAGCACTCACCTCCCTGGCAACGGCGCCAGAAAAGAGCTTGACGTCTACTAGGCAACTTTATTCTTGTAGGCTCGTGTTGGGCCTCCAAGCACAGAGTTTTGTAGGACAGTAGCAATTTTCCCTCAAGTGGATGACCTAAGGTTTATCAATCCGTGGGAGGTGTAGGATGAAGATGGTCTCTCTCAAATGACCCAACAACCAAATACAAGAAATCTCTTGTATCCCCAACACACCTGAGGGAGTCCAGGATTAGGGGGTCTCCGGACAGCCGGAATATATCCTTTGGCCGGACTGTTGGACTATCAAGATACAAGATTGAAGACTTCGTCCCGTATCCGGATGGGACTCTCCTTGGCGTGGAAGGCAAGCTAGGAAATACGGATATGTAGATCTCCTCCCTTGTAACTGACTCTGTATAACCCTAGCCCCCTCCGCTGTCTATATAAACCGGAGGGTTTAGTCCGTAGGACAACAGACAATCATACCATAGGCTAGCTTCTAGGGTTTAGCCTCTATGATCTCGTGGTAGATCAACTCTTGTAATACTCATATCATCAAGAACAATCAAGCAGGACGTAGGGTATTACCTCCATCAAGAGGGCCCGAACCTGGGTAAACATCGTGTCCCCCGCCTCATGTTACCATCCGCCTTAGACGCACAGTTCGGGACCCCCTACCCGAGATCCGCCGGTTTTGACACCGACATTGGTGCTTTCATTGAGAGTTCCACTGTGCCGTCACCGTAAGGCTCGATGGCTCCTTCGATCATCGGTAACGATGCGGTCCAAGGTGAGGTTTTCCCCCTGGACAGATCTTCGTATTCGGCGGCTTCACACTGCGGGCCAATTCGCTTGGCCATCTGGAGCAGATCGAGAGCTACGCCCCTGGCCATCAGGTCGGGATCGGAAACTTAAACTACACTGCCGACATCCGCGGAGACTTGATATTCGACGGATTCGAGCCCATGTCAGATGCGCCGCACAGTCACGACGAGCATGACGTAACTCTGCCGTCGGACAATATTCGGGAGATCGCATCTGCAACTACACCAGCCGTCAATCCGGAGCAAATCACGCCATCCGAGAGCAGAGGGATAGACCCCACCATGGAGGCCGCACTCTCAGTGGCGATAGAGCCGAATACTGACTTCACCCCTTACGAGAGCCGTGTCGCCGAACCACTGGATTCACCTCCGGCCACGGACTCCGAGCCGCTTACATCCGTGCCCGCCGAATCCGACTGGGCGACAATCATGGAGTTCACCTCCGCGGATATCTTTCAGCACACGCCCTTCCGCGATGTGCTAAATTCATTAAGGTATCTCTCCGTGTCAGGAGAACCTTGGCCGAACTATGTCCGGCTAGAATGGGCTGCGGACGACGAAGAAATTTGCTGCCCACCCACCACCCACTTAGTAGCCACTGTCGACGATTTAACCGACATGCTCGACTTCGACTCCGAAGACATCGACGGTATGGACGATGATGCAAGAGATGAGCAGGAACCACCGCCCACAGGGCCCTGGACCGCTACCTCATCATACGACATATACATGGTGGACACCCCTAAAGAAGGCAATGGCGACGAGACAGCGGAGGATGACCCCTCCAAGAAGCAACCCAAGCGCCGACGTCAGTGGCGCCGCTCTAAGTCCCGCCACAGCAAAAGTAGTGATACCGGCACAGGAGATAATAACACTCCGGATAGTGCCGAAGACAACCACAATCCCCTCCAGCATGATGTAGAGCTAGAGGATGAACAAGCTAGCCCTCCAGAGCAGGCAGTAGATGGAGAACCGGAGGAGGACAATTTCATGCCTCTCTCTAAAGACGAAGCGAGCCTCAGCGACAAAGAATTTATCGTGCCTGAGGACCCCGTCGAGCAGGAGCGCTTCAAGCGCCGGCTTATGGCCACAGCACATAGCCTGAAGAAAAAGCAACAATAGCTTCAAGCTGATCAAGACTTGCTAGCAGACAGATGGACCGAAGTCCTTGCGGCCGAGGAATACGAACTCGAGCGCCCCTCCAAGAGTTAACCAAAACGCAGGTTGCTACCTCACCTCGAGGAGGAAGCATTGAAACCTCATTCACGAGTGTACGATGTGGCTGACCGGCCACTGCGTGGCCAAGCCAGAGAGGCGTTTCAGCCAGAAGTTCAGCCTGCACCCCGCTGCCACTCAATCAAAAATAACAAGGCCCGGGACAACACACGGAACCTGCGAGACATATTGGACAGTAAGGCAAAACTTGCAAGGTCAATATACGGGTCACGGGCATGCGCGCCAATACGGGACGATGATCGTCGCGCCGGATACACCAAAAGCAAATCCGGCCAGGCCGAATACAGCAGACAAGACTCATATGAACTGCGTCGTGATATAGCTCGGCACAGAGGCGCCACGCACCCCCTATACTTCACTGATGAAGTTATGGATCACGAATTCCCGGAGTGTTTCAAACCCGTAAATATCGAATCATACGATGGTACAACAGATCCTGCTATATGGATTGAGGATTTCCTCCTTCACATCCACATGGCTCGCGGTGATGATCTACATGCCATCAAGTACCTCCCACTAAAACTCAAAGGACCAGCTCGGCATTGGCTGAGTAGCTTGCCAGCAGACTCCGTCGGCATTTGGAAGGATCTGGAAGACGCATTCCTTGACAACTTCCAGGGCACTTATGTGCGACCACCGGATGCTGATGGCTTGAGCCATATAACTCAGCAGCTAGGGGAATCGGCCAGACAATTCTGGACTCGGTTCCTGACTAAGAAAAACCAAATTGTCGACTTTTCGGATGCAGAGGCCTTAGCGGCATTCAAGCATAACATCCGCGACGAGTGGCTTGCCCGACACCTCGGTCAGGAGAAGCCGAAGTCTATGGTAGCCCTCACGACACTCATGACCCGCTTTTGCGCGGGCGAGGATAGCTGGCTGGCTCGCAGCAACAACACATCCAGGAATGCGGGCACTCCGGATAACAAAGATGCCAACGGCAAATCATGACGCAACAAACACAAGTGCCACAAATATGGTGATAAAACCAATAATACGACAGTTAATGCCGGGTTCAGGGTCTCAAAGCCCGTTCAACGGAAAGGGCCCCACAAAAATACAAATCCGGGTCCATCCACTCTGGATCGCATACTCGCTCGCCAATGCCAAATTCATGGCACCCCAGAAACGCCAGCCACCCATACCAACAGAGAATGCTGGGTCTTCAAACAAGCTGGCAAGGCAGGCGCCGAACACGAAGAGGGGTCTCAAAGTGACGATAGCAACGAAGAGCCCAGATTTCTAAACACGGGAGGGCAAAAGAAACCCCCCCTTACTCAATCGGTGAATGTCGTAAATACCACCCAACTGGCCCACTTGGAACAGATATACACCCTTAAGGATGGCGGCTCAACGGAACTCGCCGTCCCACAATATAAGCTAGGGCCGGTCACCTTCAACCGCACGGATCGTCCGGTTACAGCCAATTGGGGCAATCCGGCCGCACTAATCCTCTACCCAATAGTAGACGGGTTCCACCTCACTCGAGTCCTTATGGAAGGAGGTAGCAGTTTAAATCTGCTTTACCAGGATACAGTGCGCAAGATGGGCATCGATCAGTCAGCGATCAAGCCCACTAAGGCCACTTTTAGAGGCATCATACCAGATATGGAGGTCAGCTGCACAGGCTCCATTTCCCTCGAGGTAATCTTCGGGTCACCAGAAAATTATCGTACCGAAGAGTTAATCTTCGAAATCGCCCCCTTCCGAAGTGACTATCAAGCACTGCTCGGGCGAACCGCGTTTGCTCGATTCAACGCGATACCACATTATGCCTACCGTAAGCTCAAAATGCCCGGTCCACGCGGCGTCATCACGGTTCATGGCAAGGCCAAATTTTCCTTCGGCACCAACAAATACATCACTTCCTTAGCAGGAGGAACACCGAGCAACACCTTGGATCCAAACCTCGAGTCGACACCTAGGCTCCCGGACACCGTCAAGGGGCTCCGAACTACTTTGCGGAAGGATACTCCGGCTCGTCCAGGGCTCAATTAAACACTCCGGCGAAGGCCACGACAGGCCGAACTCAGTGGCTCAACCGCCCTTCGGCACGCAAACATTTCCTATATTTCCTTCACAGGTTCACCTTCGCACCGACCAGGACGGACTCTACAGAGGCAGCTCGAACGCATCTGGGGATCCTTCGACATTCCCCGCAGCGAACATCCGGCTACAATACGGATCCGCACTCAACCTCTTCCCCCTGGTCACAGGAGGTTCTGCTATCACAACTCCTTTTTTTATCACATTACTTGTACCCATACGCATAGACGTATTATTCAAATACAACATGTGGATTTATATAACATTTTACCGCTGATTATTTCTCATCGAAATCATTTCGTCAAATGGCATCCGTACACAACGATATGCCTTAAATATGCCAGGGGCTTCGTTTTCCCCATAGCACGGCAATACAAGTACGAACACCTTCATGGAAGTTCGGCACCCCGAACTTATAGCATTATATGCATCAGTTCCGAATCATGTCTTGGGTCAATAGTTGGGTTTGCCCGGCTCCTATGTTTTGGTACCTTACGTTCCGCTATATCGGCTAAGGTAGCACTGGGAGAACTACTGCGATTGTGTCCCGGTTCTTCCGGACGAGCACCTCAGTAGAGAAAGCCGAAAACTGACTGTCATGATACGGTGAGAGTTGGTCAGCTGTTCGAGCGGTCGCAAAATCTTTAAGGATTTCTCCCACATAATGCCATAACCAATGCAGCATGCGATGGATCGGCTTTTTTCTTTGATCGGGCGCTTATAGAGCCCCTAATACGGTCTTCCGAACACAAGGGGCTGCGCCGACCATACTAAAGCTCCTCTAGCTAAGTGAGAGTGATAAAGCCCTATAGTCCGATTGCCTGGTTCGTTGTGCTGAGCACCTCCCTTGGAGGACCCAAAACTGCGATAAAGAGTGCTCGGGTTTATCCCAAACACCCCCGTACTCCTTAAGTGGGGGCAGAAGCCGACGACTAGCCAACTCTCAGCCTTAATATACAAACGGCCGCACAGGAGGGTAAACTTTTGTATAACAGGCGACATATCAATGACCTTGTTTAAACATTACAACGGACAACATGATCCGCATTCAGGGAAATATAATGTCCTTGGTACATAGCTCCGCCGCAAGGTAGGATCCTTTCAGGACACTCTTATAATATGATTCGGGCTTGCGGTGCTCCTTCCCCTCCGGCGGTCCTTCGTTAACCAGCTTTTCGGCATCCATCTTCCCCCAGTGCACCTTTGCAAGGGCAAAGGCCATTCGCGCTCCTTCTATACAGACCAGCCGCTTGATGACGTCAAGTTGAGGGCAAGCGCTTATAAGCTGCCTTGCGAGCCCGAAGTAGCTGCTTGGAGTCGGTTCGGCGGGCCATAGCCGGATAACCAGATCTTTCATGGCTAGTTCCGCCGCCTTATGCAGTTCGATTAGCTGTTTCAGTTGATCGACAAAAGGCACCAGATAATTTGGTGCCAAATACTCAGACCAAAAAAGCTTGTCGATGGTGTTCCTTCCTTCGGCTCGGTAGAAGTGAGCGGCATCTGATATACTGTGCGGCAGCTCGGCAAATACACATGAGAAGTCCAGATTCGCAATCAAAAACATAGTTTTCCCTTCAAATATTTTCTTTACATGGGAAAAACTTACCTGCCGCGATCTTCCTCCCCTCTTAGATCCCCTGCAGCACGCTTTGGGTTCCCCCTAGGCGTCGCTCGTGGCTTGGCGCGCCTTGGTGAGTTCAGACTCTTTCTCTGTTAAACTATGCTCCAAGGCCTTGCATTTACTTACGGCCTCTTGCAGCTTATGCTCAGCTTTAATAACTCCGACTTCGTGTTTCTCACGAAGAGTCCGCTCCGTGGCCGCCTTTTTCTCGGCCTCGGCAATGGCCCTTTTGAGGGCCTCGACTTCGGTCATAACTCCTAGCACAAATTATGCGGCTTATTTCATACTGAACATTTATCTCACAATAAATGCACATAATAATGGTGCATACCTTGTTTATCCCTCAACTGCATTTGCAATCGGCCAATTTCTTCTCTGGCCCGCTCCAGACTCTGATTCAGTCCGGCAATCTCTGCAGTGTGAGAGGCAGCAGCTGCTATAGGTATCTGCTTGAAACAGGAGATAAATCAATGTCATTTAGTGAGTCTTCCTGAGATCATGAATTCGATCCCCTGTCCTGTTCTTTCTTTCACCGAACAGTGTATCAGGGGCTACTATCTATACTATGACACTCTTCTATAACTCATAAAACATACCTCAGAGCCTTTTATAAGACTGTTACAGGCTTCGTTCAGTCCACTCTCGGTCGACTGAATTTTCTCAATCACCGCGCCCATCAGGGCACGGTGTTCATCAACGATGGAGGCATCTCGTAGCACCACCAACAAAGCATCTGACACTTCTCGATGGACAGAGGTTGCCGGTGGAATCTTTTTCCCCACGTCTTCGGCCCCTACGGTTCGACCTCCAGGCGCTGCCTTCACGGTTTTTTTCCTTTTCTCCTTGGCTGGGGTCCTTTTGGGACGAGGCCTCGGTGTTTGGCACCTATTTGGAGGAAGGGTCCTTCGGGGGCGTCCCGCTCTCCACATTGTTTGAGCTCAGCAGGTCCTCTGATGAGGATTGTTCGGTACGGGACCTTGCCAGACTACAAGAAATATACGGCTTAGGTTAAAATACTAAGCCACGATGAATCCAGACGCTTAAATGTATTCATATACTCACGAGTTCACCAGGGGCTGAGCCCTGGGATCCCATGCCAGGCCGCTGTCGGCGGCGGCAGGAGACTCCCCTTGACGAGGAATCTTTCCTCTTTCGGGTAGTCTGGCCTCCAAGGATGCGGAGGCCGTCCTCTTCCTTCTTCCCTCCGCAGGGGGTTCATCTCCCTCCTCCTTTTCGTCCTCTTCGAAGGCGGCATGGGCATCAGAGCCTTCGGGTATTGTGCCCGAAGTGCCGCGACGACGAAGGCCGCCCCGGGTCTTTTTAGCCTCCTTCTCGGTCGTCTTCTTCCGCACCTTGTAAGGCGCCGGGACCAGCATCTTCGTCAGAAGTGGGATGGCCGGGTCTTCGGGCAGCGGGGCCGGACAATGGATCCGCTCCGCCTTCTTCATCCAGCTCTGGGAAAAGTTGAACAAACACACGTCAAGCGCTTCCTTTGGGTCATGCGGATGGAAAGGTTGATGAACTCACCAAACTTGCAGGGCGGGACAGTTGGTACCCGCGGTCTTCGGCGGAATCCGGCCATGATTTGCTGGACTTAAAAAGCACCTTCCAAATGTCCTCGTGCGATGAGCCAAAGAGCTTTCGCAAGGTTTGGTGCCTGGCCGGATCAAATTCCCATAGATTGCAAGTCCGGTGTTGACAAGGCAGTATCCGGCGGACTAACATCACCTGGACTGTGTCAACGAGTTCAATGTTCTTATCTCCCATATCTTTAACGCGCGTCTGGAGCACCGATAGTTTGTCGGACGAGGACCAATCCAGTCCTTTCTTGACCCAAGACGTAAGCCGCTGAGGGGCACCGGATCGAAACTCGGGAGAAGCGGCCTGCTCCTTACCGCTCGGCTCAGTGATGTAAAACCACTGTTGTTGCCACTCCTTGACAGAATCAGTAAAGGTTCATGTTGGCCATATGACATTGGGCGTCTTTCTCACCATAGCGCCCCCGCACTCGACGTGCTCGCCGCCCACCACCTTGGGCCTGACGTTAAAGACCTTCAGCCATAAACTGAAGTGTGGTGAAACAGGAAGAAAAGCCTCGCACACGACAATGAATGTCGAGATGTTGAGGAAGGAATTAGGGGACAGATCGTGAATATCGATCCCATAATAGTAGATGATACCCCGAACGAATGGGTGGAGGGGAAATCCCAGCCCACGGACAAAGTGAGGGAGGAATACAACCCTCTCGTGGGGTTCCGGAGTGGGGACGATCTGTCCTGCCGTCAGGAGACGGTGGCCGATTTTCTTGGCCAGATACCCGGCCTCCCAAAGCTTTTTGATATCCTTCTCTCGGACGGTAGAGGCCGTCCATTTGCCTCCTGCTCCGGATCCATACATCTTTGGAAGACCTCTTGTGGGTAGAGGAGGTGAACGCTCGCGCATTGGAGCCTGAGCAGAATGGAATGAGTTGGGAAGAAGGTACGGGTGAAGAGGGTGAATTATTGTTCCTTTATAAGGGCGGAAGAGGCGATGCGCCTCCCCCCTCGCTTGGTAAAACCTCTTATTCCCCAAGCGCCGTAAGTAATGGCGCGGTTGGGTTACCCGCGTCCGTATTGATGAGAATCCCGTAATAAGGGGGACACGATCTCTGCTTTGACAAGACGTGTCGAGAAAACCGCCCCGCAATATGTGTGGTGCTGGTTGAGAAAAACGGTTCGAATAAAGACCGGGCCGTGACATGATGTCATGCTGTCAAAACGTGTCAGCAGATTGGATTTGTGGAAATGTTATTCTCTCTACGGTGGTATGTGGAACTTGTTTTGCAGAGCCGGACACTATCCTTGTGTTCAAAATCTTCTATGGAGTATTCGGAGGAGGAACCCGCCTTGCAATGTCGAAGACAATACTGCGCGCTGGACTCATCATCATTGAAGCCTGGTTCAGGGGCTACTGAGGGAGTCCTGGATTAGGGGGTCTCCGGACAGTCGGACTATATCCTTTGGCCGGACTGTTGGACTATGAAGATACAGGATTGAAGACTTCGTCCCGTGTCCGGATGGGACTCTCCTTGGCGTGGAAGGCAAGCTAGGCAATACGGATATGTAGATATCCTCCCTTGTAACCGACTCTGTATAACCCTAGCCCCCTCAGGTGTCTATATAAAATGGAGGGTTTTGTCCGTAGGACAATGGACAATCATACCATAGGCTAGCTTCTAGGGTTTAGCCTCTATGATCTCGTGGTAGATCAACTCTTGTAATACTCATATCATTAAGAACAATCAAGCAGGACGTAGGGTATTACCTCCATCAAGAGGGTCCGAACCTGGGTAAACATCGTGTCCCTCGCCTCCTATTACCATCCGCCTTAGACGCACAGTTCGGGACCCCCTATCCGAGATCCGCCGGTTTTGACACCGACAACACCCAATACAATGGCAAATTGTATAGGTGCACTAGTTCGGCGAAGAGATGGTGATAGAAGTGTAATATGGATGGTAGAAATATATTTTTATAATCTGAATAAATAAAACAAGCAAGGTAGCAAATAGTAAACGGGCACAAAAACAGTATTGCAATGCTTGAAAATGAGGCCTAGGGTCCGTACTTTCACTAGTGCAATCTCTCAATAGTGCTAATATAATTGGATCATATAACCGTCCCTCAACGTGCAATGAAGAATCACTCCAAAGTTCCTATCTAGCGGAGAACATAAGACGGAATTGTTTGTAGGGTACGAAACCACCTCACAGCTATTCTTTCCGATCAATCTATCCTAGAGTTCGTACTAAAATAACACGAAGTAATCTTTCCGATCAATCTAACCAAGAGTTCGTACTAAAATAACACCAAAGCAAATTCAGATTCATAATATTCAATCCAACACAAAGAACTTCAAAGTGTGCCCCAAGATTTCTACCAGAGAAACAAAGACAAGAACGTGCATCAACCCCTATGCATAGATTACCCTAATGTCACCTCGGGAATCCGCGAGTTGAGTGCCAAAACATATATCAAGTGAATCAATATGATACCCCATTGTCACCACGGGTATTCAATTGCAAGACATATATCAAGTGTTCTCAACTCCATAAAAGTATTCAATCCAATAACAACGAAATCTCAAAGGGAAAAACTCAATTCATCACAAGATAGAGAGAGGAAAACACCATATGATCCGACTATATTAACAAAGCCTGCGATACATCAAGATTGTGACATCTCAAGAACACGAGAGAGAGATTAAACACATAGCTACTAGTGCAAACCCTCATCCCCGAGGGTGGACTACTCCCTCCTCATCGTGGTGGCCGCCGGGATGATAAAGGTGGCCACCCGAGATGATTCCCCCCTCAGGCAGAGTACCACAACGGGGTCTAGATTGGTTTTCGGTGGCTACAGAGCCTTGTGGTGGTGGAACTTTTGATCTAGGTTAACCCCGAGGGTTTTTGGAATATTTGTGAATTTATAGGGTAAAGAGGGGGTAAGGGAGGCCACCGAGGTGGGTGCACCGTGGTGGGTTGTGCCCCCCTCGAGGCACCCCCCAGGTGCTGCTCTGGCCCATTGGTGGTCTTCTGGTCCATACAAAATCCACAAAAAGTTTCTCGGTGTTTGGACTTCGTTTGATATTGATTCTCTGCGATGTAAAAACAAGCAAAAACAGCAACTGACATTGGGCACTGGGTCAATAGGTTAGTCCCAAAAAATGATATAAAGTTGCTATAAAATGACTGTAAAACATCCAAGAATGATAATATAACAGCATGAATACTTCATAAATTATAGAACGTTGGAGACGTATCAGTGCTCCTTCACTAACTGTTTGGTTAACTAGTTGTCGTCTTCAGTTAACTGTTTGGTTCAATTCTGCAAATGTGATGGTTCAATTCTTCAGGCTGCAATTTTGTATTATCTTCCATGTGAGAAATAAATCGAATTTATCTTTGCAAAATACATGAGAAACAAATACAATTGCTATATCTCCAAGTTGTCAAGCATGCTTGGTTTGGTTATATATTGTGCAATGTGGTGCTCAGTTAACGTTTGGTTCATTTGTGTTGTGGTGTTTAGTTAGCTATTTGGTTCAATTCTGCAATGCGATGTTCAATAGTTGTGGGTGCATTCTGTTATTGTATACCATGTGAGGAATAAATTGAATTTGGTTGTAGTAAATACATGAGAAACAAATACAATTGCTATATTTCCAAGTTGTTAAGCATGCTTGGTTTGGTTAACTGTCTGATCTTCTATTAGGAGTATGTTATATTGTGCAATGTGGTGCTCAATTAATGTTTGGTTCATTTGTTGTAGTGTTTAGTTAACTGCTTGGTTCAATTCTGCAATGCGATGTCCAATTGTCGTGGGTAGAATTTTGTATTGTTGTGCGTGTGAGGAATAAATCGAATTTCGCAGCACTTAATACATGAGAAAGATATACAAGTGCTATATTTCCTAGTTCTTTATCATTCTTGGTTTGGATAAATGGGTTTTCCATGTGTCTTGAATTAATCGGATGAATATGCAATGTGCTTATTTTTCATCAACATATTTTATTGATAGCATGCGAACCCTTATTTAACCTGATGACTAACCACCTTATATGTGTTGCAGGGAAACAATGGGAAGCACTGAGGTTTACAATCAAGGTTAGCACATGCATGGTCCGTTGTCTAATGGCACATTATTGTGCAATTGTAGGAACCATTCTAATATTTAGGTTTTTAACAATTTGGTTTTGCACATGTAGGTCCTGCTGTCAGAGGTTTTGATCCACTGTTCGACCCTTTTTGCATATGGGGAAATGAGTTGTCCATGAATATCAATCAAGTCAAGAGACTCGGAAAGATTGTTAGGATAAAGAAATTAGCGACAAAAAACAATAAGATCTTTGTCTGCACAATGAAGAAGACATCAGTTCACTATAAGATGGTACTAACTATTATACCTTGCCTTCCTATTCCTTTGCCCCATTTCCAATATAGAGAAGATATTTATGCACATCCTTGTTTTCAGACCTTTCCAAAGCAGTTCACTGATGATTACCTCTCAAACCACCTCTATGGTCAGGAGGCGATGAAGGTTTTCATACAACACCCATGGTTCAATATTGAAGTGTTCCTGAAGAGGACGAAGGATGGACGGTCAATCATCCATAGGCACTGGCCTAAAATTGCAAAGACCTTCAACACGAATGAAGGCTCAATATTCGCCTTACGCTTCAGCAGATTTCCACATGAGATGCATTGTCTATATATCGTCTATGATGTTAATTTCAAAAGGTTCTACATGTTGCATGTGAAACTTGGTGCTGGTGCAGTTGTGTAATGGGGTAGCTGAGTGTTGAAGCTATATCATGTTGTACTCTGATGTATTTCAATTATGAAAGCATGCTTCCTTAATATGAAAATGAAATATATTATGTGCTTAATATGAATGTCAATTAGATTAATAAATCATTATTAATAATAGGGCAATTAGCATGCTAATGGCGAATTAGCCTGCTAATTGGGTTTGCTATTGCAAACGGTTATTGAGAAAATACCGTGGGCGATGACCTCAGGCAACGCACGCAGTTTCTATGAATAAACCGTGTTGGATCAATGAACAATAACACACGACCTTCTCTTGAAAACTGTTTGCATTAGGCCACCTTGTGCAAACGTTCACCACATAAAAACTATGTGAGATGGACAACCTTTACCACACAGTTTCTTCTACGCACCGTGTGTGATGCATTCAATAACGCAAACGATAAAATTGTTAATATCGTGTGCAATGGCAACGCTATCACAAACGATTTAACGGGGACAATTGTGTGTGATGTACCTGTGAACGGAAATGTTTTCCTTGGAGCGACTGTGTGGGATGTACATACGAACGGAAACGTTTAGCGGGGACTGACTGTGTGGGATGTAGTTGCGACCAGAAACAATTTTGCCTGTATAATTGTATTTTTTAGCTCTACTGTACGTATTACCATATTTGAGCGCTCGTCGTTCGCACACGACCTCATTTTGCCGAATGTGTGTGCCAGGAGGGCATATCCCCGACGGTTTCTGGGTCGTGTGGGAAGGACCCCCTATCGCCCACACTCACTTGGCGACGGTTCCAAATGCCGTCGCAGAAAGGGGTTAAAACCGTTTGTATAGCACCTCACTGTATCAGTGTATGACGATATCTAAGGCAATGATCATGAATATAGGCATCACGTCTGTGTCAAGTAGAACAAAATGATTCTGCATCTACTACTATTACTGCATACATCGACCGACTCATGCCTGCATCTAGAGTATTAAGTTCATCAGCACAGAGTAACGCATTAAGTAAGATGACATGATGTAGCGGGTTTAACTCAAACAATATGATGAAAACCCCATCTTGTTATCCTCGATGGCAACAATACAATACGTGCCTTCCTGCCCCTACTATCATTGGAAAAGGACACCGCAAGATTGAACCCAAAACTAAGCACTTCTCCCATTACAAGAAAAACCAATCTAGTTGACCAAACCAAATCAATAGTCCGAAGAGACTTGCAAAGATATCAAATCATGCATATAAGAATTCAAAGGAGATTCAAATAATATTCATAGATAAGTTGATCATAAATCCACAATTCATCGGATCTCGGCAAACACACCGCGAAAGAGTATTACATCAAATAGATCTCCAAGAACATCGAGGAGAACATGGTATTGAGAGTCAAAGAGAGATAAGAAGCCATCTAGCTACTAGCTATGGACCCGTAGGTCTATGGTAAACTACTCACGCTTCATTGGAGAGGCAATGGTGTTGATGTAAAAGCCCTCCGTGATCGAATCCTCCTCCGGTAGGATGCTGGAAAAGATCCCTAGATGGGATCTCACGGGTACAAAAAGTTGCGGCAGTGGAAAAGTGGTTGTGTGGCTCTCCTAAAAGTTTTAGGGGTATATGAGTATATATAGGAGGAAGATCTAGGTCAGGGGGTCACCGAGGGGCCCACAAGGTTGGGGGGCGCGCCCTACCCTCCTGGACGCGCCGTCCACCCTTATGGCTGCCTCGTGGCTCTTCTGACTTGCAGTCCAAGTCTCCTGGGTGTCTTCTGGTCCAAGAAAAATCATCGCGAAAGTTTTATTCTGTTTGGACTCCGTTTGGTATTCCTTTTATGCGAAACTCTAAAATAAGGAAAAACAGAAACCGGCGCTGGCGCTGGGCTCTAGGTTAATAGGTTAGTCCCAAAAATCATATAAAATAGCATATTAATGCATATAAAACATCCAAAAAATATAATATAATAGCATGGAACAATCAAAAATTATAGATACGTTCAGCCACCCTCCCCTGCCTTTCCCCGCACTCCAAATAAGGAAAGGTGGCACAGCTTGGGAGGGACCCCAAGTAGGATTCCTCCTACTTGGGTGCCTCCTTTGGCTGCTCCTCCCTCCCTCCCACCTATATATATATATATATATATATGTGGGAGGGGGCGCCTAGCACACCCCAGATCAATTGTTAGCCGTGTGTGATGCCCCCCTCCACCGTTTATACCTCCGGTCATATTTTTGTAGTGCTTAGGCGAAGCCCTGTGGAGATCACTTCACCATCACCGCCACCACGCCGTCGTGCTGACGGAACTCATCTACTACCTCGACATCTTGCTGGATCAAGAAGGCGAGGAACGTCACCGAGCTGAACGTGTGCAGAACGCGGAGGTGTCGTGCATTCGGTACTTGATCGGTTGAAGCGCGAAGAAGTTCAACTACATCAATCGCGTTGTGAAACGCTTACACTTACGTTCTATGAGGGTACGTAGACACACTCTCCTCCTCGTTGTTATGCATCTCCATGGATAGATCATTATGTGTGCGTAGAAAAAATTTATTTTTTCATGCAATGATTCCCAACAGCGCCCGTAGTTATGCCCGGGATGTAGCCATATCGGCGAATCTCGTTAACAAATCCCGGTGTCGTGCTTGTGTGATTGCTTGGTCCTCGATGGATCGACTATGCGCCTCGGATTTATTCTAACATCGTCTCCGGCCTGGACGCCACCGCTTACGTCCGACGATTCTCTAGCTCTGTCTTGCGCTTGATGTGTTCGACACATTGTCTGAACAAAATTTACTATTTACATGCGACAATGGCTTGTATGATCGACGTGCATGTATTTCCACGGATTTAAGAGTAATGATTTGAGATATGTGAATATCGGAACAAAAATATGAGGGCTCGTCTGGATGCACCCGCGGGCATGTCCGGACGCGTCCACAGATATTTAGGGGTCGGATTTGCCAAGTCCGGTTGTAAGGCCAACTCCAATGCTAGACGCAAACGGATGTCCACTTTTGTCCATTTGGGGAGTGATTGGGGTGGACGTCGGGGGGGGGGGAGAGGGTGGACAGGCATTTGGAGCATCCGCACCCAATGCGCAGAAGGCCCCGGGACCCCAAACGGTCCGCCCTGGCTCATCGTAGCGCTTCCCAGCGCACGCCTCACCGCCGTCGACGCGCCGAGCTTGCCCGCATCCGCCGCGCGTCCGCCGCAGCTCGCCAGCCTCCGCCCCGAGCTTGCCCGCCGCCGCCCGCGTCCCGCACCGAGCTCGCATGCCGCCCCGCACACGCCGTCGCCTCGCCCCGAGCTCGCCGTGCCGCCCCGCGCACGACACCGCCTCACCCCGAGCTCGCCATGTGGTCCCACGCACCGCCTCTTTGCCCCGACGTTGTCGTGCCGCCCCACGGCCGCCGCCGCCTCGTGCCCGAGCTCATTGTGCCGTGCACGCCGCTACCGCGCCCGAAACTCGCCATGCAGCCCCGCGCGCCACCACGAACTAGCCAGCTGCTCACCCGCCCCGCCCGCACACCCGCCTTGCACGCCGCACACGCAGCAAGCACCCGCGCCCGCCGCAACACCCGCGCGCCGCCCCGTACTCGCCAGCCGCGCACCCGCCCCGCCCGCGCGCACGCCTTGCACGCCGGGCAACCGCGGCAAGCACCCGCACGCACGCCACGCCCGTCATCCCTCGCCTTCTTAGCCGTCTCGTCCTCGCCCGACGCCACCGTCTTCCCGTGCCGGCAGAGCTCGAGCGGGGCCACGGCGATGGAGAGCTGGCAATCGGTGGGCGGGCGAGCTGCGGCGTGCTGCGGCTGGAGCGCGCGCAGGACGGGAAGACAGAGGGACTGCGGCGTGCCGCGGCGGGATCGAGCGGGAGTCGCTGATTTGTGGGCCAGAGGATAGACAAGTGTGAACGATAGGGGCGTGGAGAGCGTACGTTTTCTGTCCGTTCAGAAGCATTTGTGATGCAAGTTTGGTCTAGCTTTGGGGTTGAGCCGGACAAAAACAAACGCCCACAGACATGCTTGTTCGTTTGGGTATGCCCGTTGGGACAGATTTTGCCCCATACAGACAAAACCAGACGAGATGGAGGTGCGTGTTGGAGTTGGCCTAAATGCTCTAAAAGCTGCCGTTTTTTGCATGAAACGGTGACCTCAAGCGGCGGAATCAACTAACGATTCAACCCCCGTACTCCTAGTATTCCATCTGTTTCTTTTTTTTAGTCTGTATATAAAGATTTGATCAATGTCAAATTTTGTTAATTTTAACTGAGTTTATAAAAATATATCAAAATTCACAATATGAAATTAATATTGTTAGATACATCATGAAATTAATCTCCATACCATATAGTTTTAGTATTATAAATGTTGATATTTTTTCTATAAAATTGGCCCCACGTACTCCTAGTACTACTACTGTATTACATATAGAGGCCTCTTACATAGTACCAATTTGTTTCCTTGGAAGTGGAAGTTTCGAACGTGCGGCCGTACGGGCCAACGCGGAAGCGGATTCGGCCGGCGTGGGCTCGTGGCCATACGCCACGCGAGGCTTCGCTCGACGTCAGCCTCCGGGTTTTAGCCGTTGCGTGCAGCGTGTCACTGAAAGGTGGTGCCCCGGCAGGACACCCGGGCGCGCGGGTTGCGCTGCTGGCTGGGGATGACGCTGTCGTCGACGACTCGTCGTCAGTCGTCGGTGCCAGGTTGTAAGGCCAACTCGCGGATTCTGTTCCTTTGAAGCGTTGATGGATTCGTCCGTGTCCGATTTTATTAGATGGGTCGCGCGTATGCGTATCGCACGGTCGCATCTCAAATCGTGTTCGGAGTGGACGTGAATAAAAAAAATATAGAAATAACTAAAAAAAATAAGTAAACGCATTTAAAAATACATAAAACATATATAGGGGTCGGCTACAAAACGGACCAGTTTCCACGGTCACTTAAAAGGCCCAGTTTCATAATTAACATATAAAAACAAAATAAAAAACTCCTCCCGTGTGCTCCTGTCGCGCCCGTCGGTGCCGTGGCCGTCGCCGTCTTGACTGGCCGCCGCTGTCGTCGTCGTCGCTGACGAGGTCGACGTAGGCAGGCGGCGTCCACAGGTGGGCCGGAGGTGCGTGGTGGACGGGGGCGGGCTGGACGGCCGGAGGTGCCTGCACCACCTCCTTCCGTGGCGACGCCTCCCGCTCCGATGAGCGCGGCGGAGTGGGGCACCAGTTCATGCCCACGCCGGCGGCCATCTCCAGAGCAGTGCAGGACCAGCCCCACCCCTGGCCCAGCAGCTGCTGGAACGCGGCCGGCGGGTCCTCCTTCATCGCCTACAGCTCCGGGAAGGCGACGTCCCTGGCGGGAGAGAGCGCCATGGCCTCCTCCAGGCCGTTCCACTGTCGCTCGTCGTGCGTGTTCACGGAGTCGTTCATGACACGCTGCAGGAGACGGGCCTCCTCCTCCGCTGTCATGCGAGGAGGTGAAGGGGGCGACGGAGACAACGAAGGCGACGGCGTGGGCGTCAGGCCGCGCACCCGCGTACGCCCGCGCGTCTTTGCACGTGGCCTTCGCGGCCCCGAAACGGTGCCGGCGAAGTACGACGCGCGCCGCGTGTCGTGCTCGTCCTGGAGCCATGTGTCCCACAGCGGGGAGTCAGGGGCATACCTGTGGTCGTAGTACAGGTCGTCGGGAAGGAGGCGGCGGCGGCGCGCGATCTCATCGCGCCGGGCATGGCCGGTAGGCGGCACTGGCGGGATGGGGACCCGGTCCGCGGAGAGGTGCCATCCGTTGGGGAGGTGGGCGTCGCTTCACGGGACCAGCGTCCTCGTCTCCCAGTACCTCCGACACACGTCCGCGCAGATGTATTGCCGGTCGCGGTAGCCGTCGGGCCTAGGGGCAATGGTGAAGGGGGCCGGCGCGGCGGCGGCCCGAGGAGGAGCCGGCCTCGCGGTCGTGCTTCTCCTTGCGGCCGTAGTTCCAAAGGCCCCTGGATGCGGCCGGCCGGCGAGTTCGGGGACGGGGAATGACTAGGGTTTCTAGGGTGTCGGTTTTCGAGGGGGCAGAGAGGGGTCGGAGTGAGAATGAGGACGAGACCGGTCCACGGGTCCCCATTTAAGAAGGACGGCGACCTTCCACTGAGCCGATGACAGGTTGGGTCTGCCACCCGTGCGCATTGATGTTGGCGGGCGGAAGGTAGGTGGCCGCCCCGTCACGCGGCCAGACGTGGACGAGCAGCGCGTCCGTTCAATGTCCGCGACGACCCAAACCCGACGCGAAGATGCGTTTGAAATGGATCGGTCCGAATACAAAACGGACCAGATGAGTCCAGGCCGTCGCACGCGGGACCGCCTCGTTTGTCCGTTTTACTCTAAACAAACAAGGCCGGACAGAATGGGGTCGCGTGGTAGAATTGGCCTAAGCACGAGCACAGGAGAGGAGGTGCTGACCCGAGGTTGGCGTTCTGAAGCTTCAGAAAAAGAACGATCGTTGCGGTTTCTCTTGTTTTTTATCGAGCCGTGACACGTCTCCGCGACGTGCTGGACTGTGTGTGCTCAGAGTCTCGGAGACTTGATGGTTCTCTGCGACTTTGCTGCACCACAGCTGGCCGGCATACCTGTTATTACTCTGGAGTCTTGACGATATACGTGGCGCTTTGTCCCTTCCGGGAAGTGGACAACGATACTACCATGTTGGAATTCACACGAGCACCAGGCTGAGTTCTGAGTAAGGCCTCTTTTGGTTCATAGGATAGGATTATTATAGAAATAGGAATCTTATAGAAAATAAGATGACATGTATCTCAAATCCTATGAGTAAGAATAGGAAACAAGATGTCATTTGGTTGACACCAAAGGAATTTTTTCATTGAGTTTAGGCTTTTTTTATTTTCCTATGAAATGTGAAGGATAGGAACCAATCCTATGTAGAAATAGGAATCCATTTCTATAAACCAAAGGGTTCTAAAGAAAAAAATTCTGTAAAAATCCTATCATCTAAAATTCCTACGAAATTGCTGTAAACCAAAGGAGGCCTAACCTTTTTTCTTTGCGAGCAAGCTCTGAGCAACCCATATCCACTGCGGACTGCGTTACGATACACCTAACCAGCTAGCCTGCACCGACAAAAATTACTGTACAACAGAACTTTGTCAGTTCGGATCAACGGTAACGGACGACCTCAGTGGGCACGGTAGTACTACTACTGCCAATGTATGTAGTATTCGGTCCGTTGGAGAAACTTGGTCTGATTCCCTCTCCTCCTATGGAAGCATTGAGCTGGAAAGAGGTCTGACTTCCTAACGTGGCAACTTGCAGATCCAACTGGATTATGCGGATGCCCGACCGATGATTGGCCGACGGAGGTTGGTGACGGTTTGCGTTCAGTCCAGCATGTCCACGAATAAAGCAACAGCGTGCGCAAGCGCGCCCAGCACATGGCCATGCCCTTGGAGGCAAAGGCAGGTACATACATGGATTATCCTTGGGAGGAGGCAGGGCAGGCACCCCTGTTCTAGATTGCAAGACAACTGCGCAGACGGCAAAAGATATATTTCATTTGGGCAATCAGCTGGTTTTTGCCCTTCCGCTGCTAACTAAGGACTGAACCCGTCTGTCAGGCTGTTTGATCGGCGGCCAAAACTTCTTAGTACATTCACAAATTCACACATAGACTCATCTTTCAAACGCACACACGCACATTCTATTTTTAATCCGGCACAACGTCTTGAAATTGACAAACTCATTATATACGTCTCGCATTTGATGGGAACGTTTTATGCTGAACAAGCATCGCAGGAAAGCCTGAAATAAATACAGAAAAATGCAATACAAATGGCAAATCTAGGACTTGAACCTCGAAGGCTGATTACAGTATTAGAAATCTAACCATCCGAGCTATGCTTGGTTAGTGCTTGGCGGCCAACACTCACCTCGTCCATAGGTACGAAATCCTGCATGCACCACTAGTAAGTGTGCACGTCTCAAAAAAAAAAGAATAATTCATCAAAGCACGATTTAAACCAGTTTCCCCTAAAAAGGGCTAATAACATTAATAACCTAAACATGTTCTAAAAAGCAACTTTTTCACTAGTGCAAATGACACGCACATATAGGTGATTTTTTTAACATTTTGGTATCTTATATGCATTTTTCTGAGTTCATACGAATTTGTTATGAAGTTTCATAGTATCGTCAAATGGCTTTGACGGAAGGGCGTTTAGGCGACCTAAAATGCCTTTTAAGGGAAAAAAAAATGGAGCAGACTCAGAAATTAGGGGTAAATCTGTGTATATGTCCCTTTCAGAACCGTTCAAGCAGGGTAAAAAAATGATTGCGTAAATTTCAAAATTGCTGATAGCCTGAAAAAAATGTTCGTCACATTCCAAATTTTAATAAAATCGCAATACAAATTAATAAAAGTTCAGGTAATTAAGAAAAAATATTTCTTACCATTCCAAAAATATTGTTGACATTTATTTATTTTACGCATTTCACAAATATGTTCATGACTTTTTAAAAATGTTTATAAAATGTCAAAAATGTTCGTAACTAAAAAATAATATTTTGTACCACTAAAAACATGATATATAAAATAATATTTACGCATTTAAAATATATGCTTGTGGAAAATATAAAAATTGTTAATAGGATGTAAAAAAATGTTGCCTACTTCTTTTAAACTGTTATGTACCATTGAAAAAAAATGTCCAGTGTGTGTTTGAAAATGTTTAGCATGTACTCGAGAACATCTTCAAACATGTATTTGACACAATGTTCAACATGTATCAAAGAATATTCCATATGATTACGGAAAAACTATAACTTGCCTAGAAAATTGACCTGTACTTGTAAAAAGGAAACAGGGGGAAAGGAAAAAAGAAAAAAGGGATAAAAACACAAGAACTAAAAAAAACATAGAAGAGGAGAAAACCAATAAAAACATAGAAAATGGAAACACAAAAAAGATGCATGGATGGTTGTAAAACTGCTCCAGACTAGTTTGTAGAACCGTATAACGTGTCGCCCACCACGGGAAGAACAACCAGCGCAAGAGGTGAGGAGAGGCAAGGGACTTAAATCACATTGGCGCATCTCCATCTACCTTTTGCTCATCCCATCTAAGTTTTTTCTTTCTCACTAGTGTAAATTTGAAAATTCGTCCGGTTTTTCCGCGACAAGTTTTATGGTTGTTTGTTTCTTCAAATGCTTAAACATGTTTCAATTATGTGAAATTTCTCAAATTTGCGAACTATTTTCAAATTTCCTAAACTTTTTTTCCAAATTATTCTTTCTTTTTTCTACCTTTTCCCTTTTTCAAATGTGTACTCTCTTCAGATTTGTAAACATTTTCACATTTCTCTAAGTTTTTTTTCAATTTTTATTAGCTTCCAAGAACCAATTATTTTTATTTTGGAACATGTGGACTTTTTTCGAATCCACAAACTTTTTTCAGATGCATGAACATTTTCCTAATCCACGAAGTTTTTCCAAAATCCGCAAACATTTTCTCAGAGTCCATTTAATTTTTAAAGTTTATTTTTCAAAAACAAACCCATGAAATTTTCCATACATATGATTTTTTTTGGTTATTGAAATTTATGAACTGTTACCAAATTCCAGGTTGTTCTCAAATATTTAGTTTTCTCGCCCCGTTTTTTTCATTTTTTTTGAAATTTTACATATACCTATTTATTTTGAAATTTATGAACTGTTTTCAAATCCACAGTTTTTTCCATTATTAGTCAACGGTCAACCACCTACCTATCAACAACTATCAGGCGTGGCTGGGCCGGCCCAGAACGCGCGCCTGTGGGCGCTGCCTAACTGGCACTTAAGGCAGAGCTCTTGGGAATTATTTATTATTTATTATTTTCTTTTTATTTCAAAATAAGTTTGAGAATTCAAAAACGTTTATTTCTTTTCAAAAAAAATCAGCGTTCCAATTTTTTTCCCAATCAAACATTGTTCTCATTTTTTCAAAAATTGTTCACAACTTCAGAAAATCTATGCACCTTACAAAAAGTATCTAAGAATTTAAAAAGTTCCCATTTTTCACTTTTGTTCACAAATTTAAAAATGTTCGTAAATTTAAAAAAAAATCGTGTTTTTAGAAGATGTTCGCATTGTTAACAATTTGTTTTTCACTTTTGTTCACAAATTTAAAAATGTTCGTAAATTTAAAAACAATTGTGTTTTCATAAATTGTTAATAGATTGAAAAAATATTTGTTTTTCTAAATTTTGTTCACATATATTTTTATTGATGTTTTCAATTTTTGTTCACAGTTTCCAAACATGTTCGTGTTTCCACTTTTACTCCCAATTTCAAATAATATTTCCATTTTTTTAGAAAAATCGCAAAATCAAGAGATGTTTCATTTTCTAAAATTTGTTCCACTTTTTTAATGTTTCGCGTTTCAAAAATTATTTATTTCTTTAAAAAAATCGTTTTTGAATTTTAATAAGACGTTTGATCTAACAATACTGCCTTATTAAATATCCGAGTTAGATATTAAACAGCAAGTCACTTCAGGTGTGCAACGTAACTTTTGCTTTTTTTAACCTCACAAAGGTGCCTCCGCGTGCCACTGAAAATGGGTCGGCCCAGGTTATGTGCCCCTGTGCGAAACGTCGGCACTTTGCCACAATGAGCGGCATATAGAAACCGAAAATACTATTTGCCGTATAAAGCGGCAAACTGCTATTGATTCGCACAGGCATCGATACGAGCAACAATAGATGGGCAGGCCGAGTTCGACCGGATATAACAGTACATGCCTTCTACTAGAAGGTCCCCCAAACTGAATTTTTATTTCGTCTACTGCTTTTCGATTTTTCCTTTATTTTCTCATCTTTTTGGTTTCCTTTTTATTTGTTATCTTTTTTCCGTTTCTTTCCTATTTTTCAAACATTGCAGAATTTCAAAAGTAGTTTGTAATTCTATTATCACTGTTCAATTATCAAAATAGCTCTTTTTTAAAAAAACTGTTCACATATTAAAAAACAGAATTTAAGTTCAAAATATTTAATAATTTTCCAAATTTCGGAGAACGAGTCAGAATTTCAAATTGTGATCACGTTCCGAATGTTAATTCTATTCTAAAGAAATGGTTTTTTTTAATTCACATTTTGAAAATGTTCGCATGTTCGAAAAAAGTCTTGCATTGTCAAAAAAAATCGGTGTTTCAGAAAATGTTCCAATTATTAGAATTTTCAAATATGCAACATATGTTCACTTTTCAAAAAAAAATTGGAGTTTCAAAGAATGATCCTGTTTTTCAAAATAAATCAGAATTTAAGTAAATGTTCAGATTTTTACAAAAAAATTTAATATTTCAAAATTGTTCATGTTTACTTTAAAAAATGCAATAACAATTTTTTTTCAAAAAAATGTTTGTGAATTTCGAAAATTGTTTGTGTTTTCGAAATATGTTTACAATTAAAAAGTTTGTGCAATTTTTAAAAAGTGTTTCTCTTCTAATTAACGAAAACACTAACGCCCACATGTGTAGCACTATTGCAACTCGCCCACACGCCTGGATCGCCGTCCACTTAAATTTGCACGAATCTTGACACAGTGAGGCAGTTTTTGTGTGCCACGTAGGACAAGGCCGGTGTGTGGAGTTTTCTCAGTTCGCCCGCACGTTGTTTCTCCCTCGGACGAGACCGGTTGCGAGTCGGGGCGTGTGGTGGAACTGCCGTCGCGCCCGCACGTCGCACATGACTTCTGTTCTCCGTCTCCCACGACTGGCCATATCCCCCTCAGCGGTGCTGCGGTTTCTTCCCATCCCCTTCATTACTCCCCAACCCACCCTCTCCAGCAGTTCCATTCGACTGTAGTAGAAGTCGAGAGGAGGAGGTGGCGGCGGTGCCGGAAGAGTCGACGACATTCGCGGCCGTTGCTGGTGTTCACCGGACCAGAGCGTCGTCGCCGGAGCAGCCGCAGCGAGTAGGTAAGGCTATTGAAGCTTTTGTACTAGTGCAATCTGTCTCCCTTCCTCCCTGGTTACATTCCTCTTGAGCCCTCTTGAGATTTAGGCAGATTCACGGCGCTACGGTGTCCCCGTCAGCGGGGGAGTCACGTGTGTGCCATTTAGGGCGGCATTGCGCAGTTTCGTCGCCGTCGCGGTGGTAGTCAAGCCGGCGAGGCTCGCCCGGTCGGCAGCCACCTCTCTATGTATGAGAGATTAGATGTCTGCAATTCTATGTGTGAGCGATTTCTAATATGTTTTTGTTAGTTCTGATTTGTCTCATAGGTCGTGATTATCACTGTTTTAGGGCGATGTTGTAGTTGAATTGAGGGTCTGATAGTTGTGTATGAACCCTAGATCTAGTTAGGTGCATTTCGATGTGTAGGATAATGGCAGTCATGGCAATTGCAACACACTTGTTTATCTACAAATATCCTCCTTGATGGCAACTAATTTTCTGAATCAACTATGTCAATTGCCATGTCCTATGTAGGATAATGACAGTTTGTGAGTCCAACTCAGGGAGTGATAATTGTGTATGAGCCATAGATCTAGATATATGCATATTTGAAGTGTGGGATAACGGCAGTCATGGCAATTTCATTGCATTTGTTTATCTACAACTATCCTTCTAGGTGGCAACTAATTTTTTTGAATCGACTATGCCAGTTGCCATGTCATATGTAGAGTAATGGCAGTTTATTTGTTCCATGTACTCGCTTCATTGCCACGCTGTTTTGTGATAGCACAACATATTGATTCCATTAGATGGCAACTCCTTTTTTATGAGGCCAAGGTGTGAGTTGCCACATTATATGTTGTACAATGGCAGTTGTCTATTCTATTAAACTACCATAGTTGCCACATCCTTTGTTGTTAACATGCCAACTTGAACCTAATAGATGTCATCTGTACTTTTAGTAAGCCAATGTGTCAGTTGCCACATTACATGTTGGATAATGGTAGTTGGGTGTTCCACTGTACTGCCTCAGTTGCCACAGTGTTTAGTGCCAACATGGCAACTTGAATCTGCTACATGGCAACTGCATTTTTAAGAAGCACACACCTATCCAGTTGCCATGTTTTTTCACTTGTTTTTTCATTGGTAATTTTTTGCCTATTTGTGCATGTTCAGCAGACGGCAATTACCCCCTTTCACATGCTAAAACTTTAGGGTAAACATGGCAGTTTTCATTTTTGTTATTGATGATATCCAGTGAATCGTTACTTCGTGCATCTCTTTCAGCATCTGTCGATTGTGTTTTCATTTTACACTAACGTGTTTTTGTTCTTACTGTAGCACAATGGCTCGTGGTGACCATCAAGATGATGATGGCGACTTCATGGAGTTACCGCCACGGAATCGTGCGACCGGTCGTACAAAAGATGGTGACGAGGTCACTTTCCCCTTATGTTTTAATGTGATACCGAGTTTTCATTCATACGTTAGAACTAATTTTCATTACATTGAACATGCCAACAATGATCCTTTTGTGTTCTGCAGAAGAAGAAACATCAGCGCAATAGGGCTTCGCAAGAACGCCTGACTATATTGACCCAGGGATTTACTGATGACTAGAAGGGAGCTGCCGGTGAGATGGGGATGCAAGCTCTGATGGATATTCGGTGCACGAACCTAGTAAACCCTGTATGCGACTGGCTCGGTGAGATATATGAGCCTGAGTCTTGATACGTCTCCATCGTATCTACTTTTCCAAACACTTTTGCCCTTGTTTTGGACTGTAACTTGCATGATTTGAATGGAACTAACCCGGACTGACCCTGTTTTCAGCAGAATTGCCATGGTGTTATTTTTGTGCAGAAATAAAAGATGTTGGAATGACCTGAAAATCAACGAAGAATTATTTTGGAATATATAAAAAATACTGGAAGGAAGATCCACGCCAGGGGGGCCTCCACTTGTCCACAAGGGTGGGGGCGCGCCCCCTGCCTCGTGGGCCCCCTGACGCTCCACCGACCTCAACCTTGACTCCATGTATTCACTTTCTGGAAGAAAAAAACCAGGGAGAAGGATTCATCGCGTTTTACGATACGGAGCTGCCGCCAAGCCCTAAACTCTCTCAGGAGGGCTGATCTGGAGTCCGTTCAGGGCTCCGAAGAGGGAAATCCGTCGCCATCGTCATCATCAACCATCCTCCATCACCAATTTCATGATGCTCACCGCCGTGCATGAGTAATTCCATCGTAGGCTTGCTAGATGGTGATGGGTTGGATGAGATTTATCATGTAATCGAGTTAGTTTTGTTAGGGTTTGATCCCTAGTATCCACTATGTTCTGAGATTGATGTTGCTATGACTTTGCTATGCTTAATGCTTGTCACTAGGGCCCGAGTGCCATGATTTCAGATCTGAACCTATTATGTTTTCATCAATATATGAGAGTTCCTGATCCTATCTTGCAAGTCTATAGTCACCTACTATGTGTTATGATCCGGCGACCCCGAAGTGACAATAATCGGGACCACTCCCGGTGATGACCATAGTTTGAGGAGTTCATGTATTCACTATGCGTTAATACTTTGGTCCGGTACTCTATTAAAAGGAGGCCTTAATATCCCTTAGTTTCCAATAGGACCCCGCTGCCACGGGAGGGTAGGACAAAAGATGTCATGCAAGTTCTTTTCCATAAGCACGTATGACTATATTCGGAATACATGTCTACATTACATTGATGAATTGGATCTAGTTCTGTGTCACCCTAGGTTATGATTGTTACATGATGAACCGCATCCGGCATAATTCTCTATCACCGATCCATTGCCCATGAGCTTTCCATATATTGTTCTTCGCTTATTTACTTTTCCGTTGTTATTGTTATCATCACTATAAAACACCAAAAATATTACTTTTGCTTCCGTTACCACTACTATCATATTACTTTGCTACTAAACACTTTGCTGCAGATATTAAGTTTCCAGGTGTGGTTGAATTGACAACTCAGCTGCTAATACTTGAGAATATTATTTGGCTCCCCTTGTGTTGAATCAATAAATTTGGGTTGAATACTCTACCCTCGAAAACTGTTGCGATCCCCTATACTTGTGGGTTATCAAGTCTAGGGAATTCGTAATTCCGGGATGTGGAAGACTGCCTTTGGATGAGGAATCTGTGTTATGCACTTTGGGTGTCCCCCGTGGAGAAATCAAAGTCCCATATGAGGTGAACAATGAGATTGACGAAGTTTTGTTCGTCCGTTTGTTTCCTGGAATGGCATCCATGCCTAATACGACTGTGCTGGCAACTTCGCTGGAGGGCATGACAACCCATGGCGAGGTATATATTTAAGATGAAGCTGTTGATGTACTTGATCTCGGCTGTCTTTGCGCCTACCACATCTCTTCGCCCAAGCAACAAGTGCTTCCCTATCCTGGTGAATGCTCTCTCTCTATTCTTTTCCCTACAATCTTCTGTTTTTGATGTCACGCAGAAGCTAGTCACTGCCAGTTTGATGTTTTTATTGAATGTCGATGCAACATCTTTTTGTCCTGAATTCTATTGTGCAGGCGAAGCTGAAAGTTGTTAAAAACATGAATTGGTGTAAATTCATTGCCGACTTCCTGCATAATGCATTCTCAAATAAGATGTACCAGAAGGGCTGTCGCTTGCACCTAATGGTATTTTCCCCTACTCTTATGCAAATGCTCTTACCACGGTTCATTCTTTCCTAAATCACCATTGCAGCTGTTCATAAGTGGCAACCAAATTGTTTTGCATGTGGTATCTCTGTTTGGCCATAATCTGTCAAACCTAGTTTGATAGAGCTTTAACTGATTTTTGCTTTTTTTGATGGCAACCATAGTCGATCGTGCATGGCAACCCTTTGTTTCATTTTTTGTGACTTTACATGTCAAAGTGAAGTTTGTTTGATCCATGGCAACTATAGTTGGTGTCTACAAGGCAATTGCATTTTTCTATAACACACACAGTGTTCACTTCCTATATTCATTTGTTCCCTTTCATTTTAATTAGTGATACATGGCGAACATAAGCTCACGCCCATGGCAAATGTTTCTTCTTTCTTCCTTTTTTTTGAACTTGTGACTCAAGGGAGACTGTGTTGCCAATGGCGTTTAAACCGTAGTCATTTTCCTTTTCTTTTTCCCGCGTTTTTATATGTTTTATTTTCCTGCACAACACAGATCATTGTCATATTATGATTTACTTGCTCACTTTATTGTGTAAACCAGCTCATGTACGTCGATTGTCTTGATTAGTCCACTGTCGACTTTACTGAATAGGAGGTCCACCGCCTCCACATAAGTTTGTCGTCTCTGCCTGAACTTATGATGCTGTCAAGGCTGTGCTTGCCACAGACAGGATATCTGATACAAATTATGGGAAACTGTAGGCTAGTTTTGCCTTCTTTCTTACACGGCATTCTTGAAGTTCATTGTTGGAAATAATATGAAAAAAAATAAAAAATGAACAATTTTATTTGAGGGAGAGGCATAAGCTAACATACTTTCTCTTCTTGGATCATATGCACTTATGATTGGAACTCTAGCAAGCATCCGCAACTATTAAAGATCATTAAGGTAAAACCCAACCATAGCATTATAAGGCATCAAGTCCTCTTTATTCCCATACGCAAACAACCTACTTGGGTTTGTGTTTCTATCACTCACGCCACCCACCATAAGCAAATCATGAACATATTACAAACCCTACAACGGGGATCCCTCACGCTTGCGCGACACGAGAGCACCATAGGACAGCACCAACAATAAAACATACAACTCAAACCAATCACGATCAACAATTAACCCATAGGACAAAACGGATCTACTCAAACATCGTATGATAGCCATACATCATTGGAAAATAATATATAGCGTTGATCACCATGTTTCATACTTTTTGATAACCACTGCTTAGTGGGGGGAAGAGTTGGTGATGATGGCGGTGAAGTTGTTGTTTCATACTTTTTGATGTTCTCAAACCTTTTCAACTTTCACGCAATACATGAACGTGAGCCATGGATATAGCATTATAGGTGGAATAGAATATCATGATGGAGGTTGTGTGGAGAGGACAAAAAGGAAGAAAGTCTCACATTGACACGGCTAATCAATGGGCTATGGAGATGCCCATCAATTGATGTCAATGCGACGAGTAGGGATTGCCATGCAACAGATGCACTAAGAGCTATAAGTGTATGAAAGCTCAAACTGAAACTAAGTGGGTGTGCATCCAACTTGCTTGCTCATGAAGACCTAGGGCATTTGATGAAGCCCATCGTTGGAATATACAAGCCAAGTTCTATAATGAAAATTCCCACTAGTATATGAAAGTGATAACTCAAGAGACTCTCTATATGAAGAACATGGTGCTACTCTGAAGCACAAGTGTGGTAAAAGGATAGTAACATTGTCCCTTCTCTCTTTTCTCTCATTTTTTATTTTTTTCTTCTTTGTAGGCTTCTTTGGCCTCTCTACTTTTTGGGGGGCTTCTTTGGCCACTTTTATTTTGATAACCTCACATGGGGCAATGTTCTAATAATGATGATCATCACACTTTTATTTACTTGCAACTCAATATTACAACTCGATACTAGAACAAAGATATGACTCTATATGAATGCCACCGACAGTGTACCGGGATGTGCAATGATCTAGCGTAGCAATGACATCAAAAAATGGACAAGCCATGAAAACATAATGCTAGCTATCTTACGATCATGCAAAGCAATATGACAATGATGCTCAAGTCATGTATATGAAGATGATGAAAGTTGCATGGCAATATATCTCAGCATGGCTATGGAAATGCCATGATAGGTAGGTATGGTGGCTGTTTTGAGGAAGATATAAGGAGGCTTATGTGTGATAGAGCGTATCATATCATGGGGTTTGGATGCACCGGCGAAGTTTGCACCGACTCTCGAGGTGAGAAAGGGCAATGCACGGTACCAAAGAGGCTAGCAATGATGGAAGGGTAAGAGTGCGTATAATCCATGGACTCAACATTAGTCATAAAGAACTCACATACTTATTGCAAAAATCTATTAGTCATCGAAACAAAGTACTACACGCATGCTCCTAGGGGGATAGATTGGTAGGAAAAGACCATCGCTCGTCCCCGACCGCCACTCATAAGGAATACAATCAATAAATACCTCATGCTCCAACTTCGTTACATAACGGTTCACCATACGTGCATGCTACGGGAATCACAAAATTCAACACAAGTATTTCTACAATCCACAACTACCCACTAGCATGACTCTAATATCACCACCTTTATATCGCAAAACTATTGCAAGGAATCAAACATATCATATTCAGTGATCTACAAGTTTTATGTAGGATTTTATGACTAACCATGTGAATGACCAGTTCCTGTGATCTCTCTAAATAGATATAAGTGAAGCAAGAGAGTTTGATTTTTTATAAAAAAAATATCCCCACGCTCTAACAAATATAAGTGAAGCAAAAGAGCATTCTACAAATGGCGGTTTTCTATGTGAAGAGAAACAGGCAATCCAAACTTCAAATGATATAAGTGAAGCACATGAAGCATTCTATAAAGCCATACTCAAAAGATATAAGTGAAGTGCAAAGATCATTCTATAAATCAACTATGGACTATCTCATACCAGCATGGTGCATAAAAAAAGTGAAAACTAAATGCAAAAGACGCTCCAAGACTTGCACATATTGCATGAATGAAACGAATCTGAAAACATACCGATACTTGTTGAAGAAAGATGGGATGCCTTCCGGGGCATCCCCAAGCTTAGACGATTGAGTCTCCTTGAATATTTACTTGGAGTTACTTGGGCATCCCCAAGCTTGAGCTCTTGCCTCTCCTCCTTCTACTCACATCGAGACCTCCTCGATCTTCTAACACTTCATCCACACAAAACTCAACAGAAAACTCGGTAAGATCCGTTAGTATAATAAAGCAAATCACTACTCTAAGTACTATTGCAAACCAATTCATATTTTGTTTTTGCATCGTATATAATGTAATATAACTTTTCCATGGCTTAATCCACTGATAGAAATCGATAGTTTCATCAAAACAAGCAAACTATGCATCAAAAACAGAATCTGTCTTAAACAGGACAGTCTGTAGTAATCTGAACATTCACCATACCTCTGGTACTCCAAAAATTCTACAAAAATTATGAAAAAAAATTGTATATAAATACAGTGCAAAAAGTTTCAGAACCTTTTGACATTCCAGTAAAAAATGTAAAATCGCGCACTACAGCCAAAGTTTCTGTCCTACACCGCACAAACCAACAAGCAATGTAAACATCCTAAAGGCAAACCTTGGCACATTATTTTTATAATACAATGGAATTGTACAAGGGGATAATTATTTTTGTTGAAAAGTTTCTGTAATCAAGATTCACAAAGTTTCCGTGAGCATGAACAAAGTTCAAGGAGCTCCCCCACTTCAACAATGCTTGTCTCTCTCACTTTCACTTTCCTTTTTTGAAAAGTTTTGGGTTCCACTCTTTATTTTTTATTTTTAAACTATATAAAAGCACTCAACATAAATAAATGACTCTCTAAAACTTCTAGGTTGTCTCCCTACCAGCGCTTTCTTTAAAGCCATTAAGCTAGGCATATACTGCTCAAGTAATGAATCCACCCGGATCCCAAGGTATATCAAAGCCAATTTTAATTAACAATGATTTGTGATTTAGTAGTGAGCACAAAGCAACATATATCATGTAATGACGAAGTCTAACTCTCTTCCTATGCATCGGCATGTCATAAAAGAACAATTCATGCACACATAGTAAAGGCCAATGCATAGTATAAACAGTTTCTTGCAATTTTATCATATTGGAAACATGGAGAGGCGGAGATGTAGTTCCTCTCTCATAATAATTGCAAGTAGGAGCAGCAAGCACATGCATATTATATCTATCAAAATCATCATGTGTAGTAGTGAAACACAACCCATCAATATAATCCTTAATAAGAGCAAACTTCTCTGATAGTGTAGTCGGGAGAATTCAAATAGATAATAGGACTATCATGCATGGGTGCAATAGCAACAATTTCATGTTTAACATAAGGAACTATAGCAAGTTCATCTCCATAAGCATAATTCATATTGGCATCTTGGCCACAAGCATAGCAAGCATCATCAAAAGGGATATTTCAAAAGAACCAGCGGGATCATAACAATCATCATAGCAATCATCCTTCGGTAAGCACGAAGGGAAATTAAACAATGTATGAGTTGAAGAGTTACCCTCATTAGAAGGTGGGCACGGGTAGCTAATCCGCTCTTCCTCCTTTTGTTCTTCGCTCTCCTCATCATATTTTTCATCCAATGAGCTCATAGTTTCATCAATTTCTTCTTCCACAGACTCCTGAAAAATATTAGTCTCTTCTTGGACAGAGGATGAGTCCTCAATATATGGTTTAACATAGGCATTAGAAGCATAATTATCATAACAATATTTAAGTATGGCAAAATTTTCAGATTTGTAAAGAGTAGCACCATACTTTCCAATCAAAGAAGCAATTTCATAGGCACCCTTAAAAGCAACAAATTCTTCAATTTGTTGAACATCATAGTAATTATAAACACCCTTAGCATACGAAGATACGATTCCATTATCACTAAACTCACATTTGTAGGGAAGGTGTTTCTTAGGGTCTTCAGAACAACAAGTAAAATCATATATTTCACATAAATTCCAAGCATAGCACTGCAAACGATGAATTTGATCTAGTAAAAGTTTCCCTTTTTCATATATGCGGTGTCGCACATAACAAGCATGCTCATATAAAGATTTGCCCTCAACTAAGCTAGTTGGGGTTTCAGCACGAGCACATAGGGATCGAAGACGATCCAAGTAAAAAGCTTCAGGAGTGTGATAGATTTTGAGTGGTTCTTCAACCATTGGTGTAGTAGGTACAACTAATTTTTTTGGTATTTTGTGTTTCCTACCCATAACTAAATATAGAAAACAAGAGCACAAAATAAAAACTACTTAGTGATAAAGCAAACAAGCACACACGAGAATATTCACCCCACGCTATAACTCCCCAACAACGGCGCCAGAAAAAAGGTCTTGATAACCCACAAGTATAGGGGATCAATTGTAGCCTCTTTCGATAAGTAAGAGTGTCGAACCCAATGAGGATCTAAAGGTAGAACAAATATTCCCTCAAGTTCTATCGACCACCGATACAACTCTACGCACGCTTAACGTTCGCTTTACTAGAACAAGTATGAAACTAGAAGTACTTTGTAGGTGTTGTTGGATAGGTTTGCAAGATAGTAAAGAGCGCGTAAATAAAAAGTAGGGGTTGTTTAGATAAAGAAACAACTAAGTTAGTTTTAGTAGAGAGCTTGTTGTCACACAAGAAAGTTATTTGTCCCTAGGCAATCGATAACTAGACTGGTAATCATTATTGCAATTTTATTTGAGGGAGAGGCATAAGCTGACATACTTTATCTTCTTGGATCATATGCACTTATGATTGGAACTCTAGCAAGCATCCGCAACTACTAAAGATCATTAAGGTAAAACCCAACCATAGCATTATAAGGCATCAAGTCCTCTTTATTCCCATACGGAAACAACCTACTTACTCGGGTCTGTGTTTCTATCACTCACGCCACCCACCATAAGCAAATCATGAACATATTGCAAACCCTACAGCGGGGATCCCTCACGCTTTCGCGACACGAGAGCACCATAGGACAGCACCAATAATAAAACATGCAACTCAAACCAATCACGATCATCAATTAAACCATAGGACAAAACGGATCTACTCAAACATCATAGGATAGCCATACATCATTGGGAAATAATATATAGCATTGAGCACCATGTTTAAGTAGAGATTACAGCGAGTAAAAGAGGGGTTACACCGCTGCATAGAGGGGGGAAGAGTTGGTGATGATGGCGGTGAAGTTGTTGGTGTAGATTGCGGTGATGATGATGACCCCGGCGGCGTTCCGGCGCCACCGGAAGAGAGGGGGAGAGGCCCCTTCTTCTTCTTATTCTTCTTCTTCTTCCTTGACCTTCTCCCTAGATGGGAGAAGGGTTTCCTCTCTGGTCCATGGCCTCCATGGCATGGGAGGGGCGAGATCCCCTCCGAGATTGGATCCGTCTCTCTGTCTCTCTCTGTTTCTGCGTTCCCAGATTCTACCCTTTCACCTTTCTTAAATTCTCGGAGATCCGTAACTCCGATTCGGCTGAATTTTCGACACGATTTTTATCCGGATATTAGCTTTCTTGTGGCGAAAGAGGGGCACCAACCACCTTACGGGGTGGCCGCGAGGGCCCAGGGTGCTCCCCCCAGCCTCATGGGCCCCTCGAGCATCGTCTCGCATTGATTTCACTTCCCAAAATTCACATATATTCCAAAAAAAATCTACATTAGTTTTTATCTCATTTGGACTCCGTTTGATATGGATTTTCTGCGAAATAAAAAACATGCAACAAATAGGAACTGGCACTGGGCACTGAATCAATATGTTAGTCCCAAAAATAGTATAAAAAGTTGCCAAAAGTATATGAAAGTTGTATAATATTGGCATGGAACAATAAAAAATTATAGATACGATGGAGATGTATCAGTAATCAAGCATGTTTATTTGTTTGTTGAATGATATTTTCTTGCATTTGATTTTTCTTTACTGTTGTTTTGCCTTATTTTTCTTATGCACGTGTTTCTAATATGTTTGGTAATTGTTACTGTTTGTTTTCTGATCAGGCGAGGGCACCTGTTGAGCACCTAGTCGGGCAATTTGCTTCTGGCATGACCATCTTGCTTGGGAAGTTGGTCGAGGGTTGGACAACACTTAATGGTTCGGATAGCGACGCGGTTGCGAGGCAGTTCGCGTCATTTGTTGGAGAATGTACACATCGACCAATTGGCTGCCGTGGCCGGTACGACTACAATAGCTCTGAGGAGCTCCCTGGCACGCAAGAGGAGCTAGTCAGGGATCCTTTCAGTGGTGTGGATGCTGGTCTCGACAAGGACGATGCCGATGACATGGAGAATGTGCCACATGACACTGACCATGACGAACATCATGAAGTTCGTGTAGGGGGTAAGAACGATAAGGCTTCACCGAAAGTTCCTCCACTTGAGGGAGGCATTGATCCAACTGTTGCGAGAGACATGAGGGTTTCACTCTCAAAGAGGGGCAGGGCTCCAGAGGATGCTGTCTAGGGCTTTGTTGGCAAGAGGTGTAGGACTGATCCCGTAACTGCTAGGAGGAGGTCCGATGTTTCTTTAGCGTTTTATTTGTTCTTCCTTTTTAACAGCCTGACTTTTTTTCATTGCTATGTGCGCCATGATTTTTGTGTCTCACACTTGGTTATATTTTGCATTTTTTGCTCTCTTTTGCCATTTTTCTATGTGTAGTGAGGCGACAGCTGGTGGACGATCAGTTAAGCAGAAACAAGCACCCACGCCAACCCGTGTTTCTGCCAGGTTGAACAAGGGGGCTCCCACTGCTGGTGCCACCACTTCCATTAGGTCGTCTCCTCGCACATCGACGTCCAACACCGGGGATCCTGTTGTGTTGGAAGACTTGAGGAAAACAATCAAGAGGTGGGTTCTCCCTGTTTTTTATCTAATTTTTTTTTGTGATTGAGTTATCTTCATTATGTTGCGATACGGAAATGCATTCTCTTTGAACTTTTTCATGGCAATTACACATGTTGAGCTTGACAAGTTATTTATTGTCCTAATTCTAATTTTGTTTGATGCATTCTAAATCATATATAACTTTTGTACCTGACCCATTTTTGTGGCAACTATTGTCTGTCGCTCATGGAAACTGTCTAACTTGCCACATGGCTACTCCTATCTGTCCCACATGGCAACTGTTGTTTTATGATCTAAATTTGCTGCATGGCAACTACTGCTTCTTCTGCATGGCAACTGCTTACTAGACCACATGGCAAATCTTGCCCACTCATATGGCAACTGGCAGCTTACACTAACTTCAACCGTTTGCATTTAATGTGTGTTCATCCATACCTTGTTTTCAAACGGCAGCTCTGGCATGTCACACATTTTCATTTTATGATGACTACCATGGCAATTGTTTTGTTCCCGGCGCTCACCTTTTTGTTCTCTTCATGCATTTTCTTGAATGGATGTCTTATCATTCATCACATTTTTTTGTAGGGTGAAGAAGACTACTGCACGCTCGACCAATCGCACTACCAAAGACCCACTGGAACGCATTCACTCCAAGTTGTCGACATGTGATAATGCATATATTCATGAGCCCCCAGTCGACAAGTCTGCCTTGCACCGTCCATGGTTCCCGCTAGCTCTGATGCAAGCGGCCTCCCATCTCCGCCGGTTGCAGATGTGCAGACTAAAACAGCATGCATTCGTACATATGGGAGTGACGAGTCAGTATCTGCCAGGACTGCTGAGATATTGCCTACCCTGGTGGCAATGAGAGATGCTGTTGTGACCCATGCCACCCGATCAGCAAGTGTTGAAAGTGGACGCTCCCGAGCTCAACCTAAACAAGGAAGATTCCCGCTCATCTGATACTGATTCCAAGTGTGTGGCTGGTGGCACTTCTGTGTCCATGAAAGAAGGGGCTGCGGCCACATTTCAGAATGACAGGCCATCCACAGATGACTCTCATCGCATAACAGCTCCAGCGGCTGGTGCCCCAGAGGCTGCTACTACAACCGTTGTGCGAGCTGGCCTGCCACCTAGGCGGCGTAGCCCCCGCAAGAATCCTGCACAGTTATCCAGTGCACCAGAGGTAGTTAAGAGCAGCAGAGGTGACTCTGGTTACGTGCCTGCTTCCACACTGTTCCCACCTTCTGCCAAAAGCAATGTAGTCAAGAAGACTGAAGTCCGCAATACAACAGATGTAGGTGGTAAGCAATGCACCACTGAAGGAGGTGGACGTTCAGAGCTGACTGCGTCTTTTACCGCCGTGGAGAACACTAGCTTAAGTATGCGCACTTCTAAGCTCAGTGTCAACATTGGTGTCCCCTACAGCCCAAACAGAAAGATAGGAAAGAAAGTTGTGATTGAGACTGCTCACTGCATGCCCCTCCCTACTAATAAGCCTGATGATCCTGCAGTAGACGAGGCATACATGTTTGTTGATCTGTCACCTCTAGATTCTGCCAAACAATTTGTTCGCAATCCGGCTGGTAGGCAGGAGAGGCACCCCATGGCTTTCACCCCACCGAGCTTTAGTCTTGGCATCGATCACACTCAGGATGAACCAGTGCATGATCCTATGCGTGTTGCCTTTTCTTTCCCGGCAGGCACGGTCCCAATGATGGCGCAGCCAATGGCTGATGGCAGGAAGGCTATGAAGTTTGCAGAGCCTATAGTGCAAGGTAAACTTTTTTGTGTTTATCATTTTGTTTCTACATTTTTTTGTCTGACATTTGTCGCAAGCTTTTGGTTTCTGAATTGTGATGGAAAATCTTATGGGATGCACATGTAGTTGTCACTTCTAGGTTACCTAATTTGGCAGTTGATGTTCATAGCAACTGATTTTTTATTTACGAGATGACAACCCTTGTTTTCTGTAGATGTTTTCGCATGGCGACTGTAGTTAGTTGCAGATGGCAACTGTAATTGCTGCCACATGCCAACTTAAGTGGATTGTACACGACAACTGCAGTGCATTTGCACATGGCTACTGTAGTTGTTGACACATGTCAACTGTAGTTCATTGTGCATGGCAACTTCAGTTGTTGCCATATGGCAACTGAAGTGCACTGCACATGGCAACTATAGTTGTTGCCACAGGGCAAGTGCAGTGCATTGCGCATGGCAACTGCAGTTGTTGCCACGTGGCAACTGCTTTGCATTGCACATGGCGACTGCAGTGCACTTTCCACATGGCAAACTTTGTTTACGAATTAACATTTTACATTGATACTTTCTTACAAGCACTTACACTTCACAGTTTGAACTTTTTTGCACAATAACTTGCTGTGCCCAAGTTTCTTATCCCACTGTCTTATTCCTCGAGCCACCCCTGAGGAGATTTCACCGTCCCTCAAAGAAGCTTACCATAGGATTGAGCAGGAAGCATTAAACAGCAGGTCCTCACGGAATCAGGGCCAAACAAGTTCTGACGTGCCTGCTGAGGCAGTATTCGAGGATACCATCAGAAGTGCAACCCCTGGATCTGTGAGGCAGACGAGGGTAGTTCACGCACCACCAATGGATGACTTTGAGCCCGGTGTTAAGGCTACAAAGGAGCAGACCCAACTATACGATATTGTCAAGCATTTCGGAAATGCGAGGTCGAACATCAAGCACATGAAGGAGCTTAAAGCGTAATGTCCACACCACATAACCCCTTACTCGCTTTTTTTCCCTTTTGGCCATGCGTTGTTTATTTTTATTTTTTAGTAGACATGATTCTTTCATGTTATATCATTTTCATACAACTCATGTTTGGACAGAACCAAAATCATACAATGCGAAGCGACATACCTCGACCTGGGCGATCTTGCCGAGTCTATGAGGCCTACTGGTAAAATGTCGAAGAATGTAGTTGCGTGTGGGATTGACTTCATCAAAAAGCATGTGGACATTTGTCCCGACAAGACGATCATGCAGTACAGCGTGACCTGCAAAATATGGGATGGTGACTTCCACCATAAAATCCTAAGGAAGCATTTTGCCACGCATGGTGATTTCAAGCTCACACTAAAGAAATATGTGAGTGTTTCTTCTCGTTATACATATTTTTCCATGCTATGTTTTGTCAGTGGTTATACTTCATATGTGGGTTACATATTGTTCATGACAGATGTTTCATGTGGCAACAGCTGCCATGTAAAATAAGTGTGAACTTTTAATGCAACTTATGTGGCAACTCAACTTAAAATATTGGGCAACTTTGTTTACCCATGGATGGCAACTTCTTATAATTACACCTGGCAAATGAACCTTTTCCATGTGTGCACTTGGCCGCTTGATGCTTGCCTTTTCATATATCTCTTACTGCATCTGGCAATATTTGTTGAGGCATATCTCTCTCGATGTGGTTTTGGTGATTGATGACAACGTGTTTGCGGACTAATCGTGTGCTTTGAGCATTTCAGAGATTCATCCTTGGCACGAGACGATTTCTTCCCCTCGGAGTGTCATTCAAGATGGTGTAGCTCTTTCATTTCTTTTTCGGTGGACTAGTTGCGTAGAGGGCACTGTACTATCAGGAGGGGGTCCGCTTTGGTATTGCTTGGGTGGAATCAAAGGGTACACATCCGCTTCTCACCCTCCGAGCCCTTCCGCTTCTATGGAGAGATCTTCTCTCCTCTTGTGGGTTTTGTCAGGGTCCCAGCGGTAGTACCGCTGAGGGGTCACAAGCGGCAGTACCGCTCCGAAGTGGTAGTACCAGCGGTGACTCCGCAGCAGTACTACCGCTGGCTTACCAAGTCCCTACCGCGTCGATTCGAGGGGTCCTTTTCTGTGTCGGATTGTGCGGTACCTCGCTGCGGCAGTAGTGCGGCAGTACCGCTCCTTAGCGGCAGTACCGCCCTTCCTCCGTGGTAGTACCGCCTGGTTCCCTCTTTCCCTTTCCCCTTTGTTCTGCGCGGCAGTACCGCCGAAGGGAGCAGTAGTACCACTTAACCCAGCGGTAGTACCGCTGTCTCCTGCGGTAGTACCGCCCTCTGCGGGGCTGTTTAGTGGGGCAACGGTTGGATTGTTGCCCCCACTATAAAAGAGGGTCCCCTTCTTTCCCGTTGACCTACCTCTTCCCCCTCAAGCTCCATTAATGCTCCAAGCTCCATTTTCGCCCGATCTATCTCTCTAGTTAATCAAACTTGTTGATTTGCTCGGGAGTGGTTGAGAAGGCCCTGATTTACACTTCCACCAAGAGATTTTTGATTCCCTCACCTATGCCTAGCGGATCTTGTTACTCTTGGGTGTTTGAGCACCCTAGACGGTTGAGGTCACCACAGAGCCATAGTGCATTGTGGTGAAGCTTCGTGGTATTGTTGGGAGCCTCCGATTAAGTTGTGGAGATTGCCCCAACCTTGTTTGTAAAGGTACGGTCGCCGCCTTCAAGGGCACCAATAGTGGAATCATGGCATCTCGCATTGTGTGAGAGCGTGAGGAGAATACGGTGGCCCTAGTGGCTTCTTGGGTAGCATTGTGCCTCCACACCGCTCTAACGGAGACGTACTTCCCCTCAAAGGGAAGGAACTTCGGTAACACATCCTCGTCTTCACCAGATCCACTCTTGGTTATCTCTTACCTTTACTTGTGCAAGCTCTTTAGTGTTACTTCTCTTGCTTGCTTGCTTGTTTGTTGTTGTTGCATCATATAGGTTGCTCACCTAGTTGCACATCTAGACAACCTACTTTGATGCAAAGTTTAATTTGATAAAGAAAAGTTAAAAATTGTTAGTTGCCTATTCACCCCCCCTCTAGTCAACCATATCGATCCTTTCAATTGGTATCAGAGCCTTGTCTCTATTAAGGACTTTACCGTCCGAAGAGTATGGTTGATACCGTACACGGTGTGGAGGAACACTCCGTTGTGAATCCGATCTCGTCTACGGGCGATGGGGGAACCTCGGTCTCTCGTGAGGAGTTCAATGTGGCCTTTGAGACATTGAAAACCTCCATGACGCCCGAGGTTGAAAGCATGTTTACTAAATTCCTTGAAGGGCTTAAACTATCCACCGAACCGTTGAAAGTGGGTGATCCCACCGACAAGGTGACAGATGCTATCTCCGACAAGGGGGAAGCTAGTAGTGAAAAGGCTCCTTCTTCTAGTGGTAAAAATGGCACTGACATATTTGCTCATGTGGAACCACAACTTGTTTATGGTGGACCGGTTCCATCCACTCATTTGAATCATGCCGGTCCTCCCCCTAAGATTGTGAAAAATGAGGACTTTGATTCTTGGGTTTACTGCTTTAAGCGCCATTTAAATCATGTGAACACTAATCTTTGGAGAATCATTGAATAAGGTTTCCATCCGCATGACCCAAGCAACTTCACTCCTCGAGAAGCCGCGGATAACCAATTCAATGAGAATGCTCTCTTCATCATTCAAGATGCAATTCCACCCGAAGATCTACCTCATCTTCGGCCCTTCGCCTTGGCCAAAGATGCATGGCTTTGTGTTGTCTCGCTCTACCGGGGAAGCGCAAGCATTCAATGCTCCAACTATGAAGTGGTGCAAGATGAAGCTGATGAGTTTGCAATGAAAGAAGATGAAGAACCTCGTGAGCTTTATCGGAGAGTAACCAAACTCGCGGTCTCACTCCGAGATCACGGGAGCAAGGACACGGATGACAATTGGATCAAGCGCAAATTCCTCAAGGCAATGATGCCTTACCACAAGGCCATGCCATCCGTCGTTCGTCAAAGGCCGGACTTCCACACTTTGACCTCAAGCGAAGTGTTGGATGAGTTTGTGGCCATGAACATCTTGGACAAGACCGCTGACAATGCAGTGCTTCATTCTCAAAGGGCAAATAAGCCCAACCTTGCATTGAAAGACAAGGTCTGCGTTGAAGAAGAAGAAGAGGAGAGCAACCCCGAAAATACAAAGTATGCATATCATGAACACATGGCACTTGCTTCAAGGCAATTTTGGAGCAAGAAAAACTCAAGGCCAAACTTTAACAAAAACAACTCAAGTGGCACGAAGAGCAAGCAACGTGTAAGGACTTGCTACAATTGTGGCAATGTGAGTCATTTTGTTGTGGAGTGCCCGTATGAGAAGAGGGAAGACAATGGTGGCAAGCTCATCCGAAAGGACAAGGCCAAGTCGTTCCCCAACAAGAGCAACTTCACCAAGAAGACTCCTCCCAAGGCATTGGTGGTACAAGAAGAGTACAGTGAGGATGATGACGATGATGAAGATGGTGAGTCGGTTACCATGGCCTCAGTTGCCATTGCGACGACTCCACGGGTGTCTCTCTTCGACTCACCCAATGAGAGCATCACCGCCAAGTGCCTCATGGCTAAAGCCACCAACAAGGTAACCCCCAACATCAAAACTACCATCATTAATCATCCTTCTTCGATGGATAGCATTGATGAACATGAGGGAGCTAATGTGGAGGTGAATGAGTTTGAGGCCTTTATGGGCAAACTTAAGGGTAAATCCAAGAAGCACTTTGTTGCTCTCTTGGAACAACTTGGTGAAGCCAATGACATGATCGAGGCTCTCGAAGATACCATCTCTAAGATGGAAGGGCATAGTCGTGACTATGCCGATGAGATCTCGGATCGTTCCAATGCTCTTGAGGAAGAGCATGGTCTTTGTTTGGCTCTTGAGGAGTCACACAACGTTGATCATGCTAAGTTAAAGAAAGATTTTGATCATGTTCTCATTGTTTCTCGTGTGCTAAACTCCGAGAAGGCTGAACTTGAGGTTGATCTTGCTAGACTCAAAGAGGAGTTTGATCTACTTGACAAGGCTCACAGAGTCTTGAAGGGTGCTCATGCTAGCCTCAAAGAGTCTCATGATCAACTTCAAGTAAAGCTAACCAAGGAAAAAGCCACTTTTCCTCGTATGATGTTAGTTGATAATGCAAATGCTACTAACCCGTGTTGTGAGCATGTGCATCTTGTTGAGGAGAACGCTAAGCTAAAGGTGCAACTTGAGAAAGGTCTTGCGTCTTGCATACAAGGCGAGAAGAACCTCAACGACCTCTTGACCAACCAAAAGGGAGTTGTGGCCAAGGAAGGGATTGGGTACGTGACCAAGTCCAAGAACAAAAAGGAGAATGACAAGGCCAAACGACCTCCTCCTCTCATGCAAACCTTTGTGAAGGAGGGAGAGAGTGCTTCCAAGGAGAAGAAGAACAATGCGAAGGGTGGCGGTGTCAAAAAGGGCAATGCCACTCCTCCCATCAAAGCCGGTGACTTTAATCCTTCTTATGTGTTATGTCGTGCTAGTGATGGGCATGTCTATGCCAAATTTGTTGGTTCTCCTCATGAGTACATTGAATGGTCTATTTGGGTTCCAAAGACCCTTGTTACTAACATCAAAGGACCCATTACAAAATGGATACCTAAAACCAAGCATTGATCTCTTGTAGGTGTTTGCTTCCGGTGGGGGATCATGGTTGCTCGATAGCGGAGCTACAAATCATATGACGCGAAGCAAGGACTTGGTGGTGGACGTGCACAAGATTCCATCTATGCCCACCAATGTCGAGTGGGTGACGCCTCATCTTCTAAGGTATTGGGACTTGGCAAGGTAGTCATGTCTCATGATCTCACGATCGAGAAGGTCATGCCTGTTGAGTCCCTTGCATACAATTTACTTTTCGTTCGTCAACCTGCAATCATGGGCTTTGCCACTTTCTTTGATATTGATACCGTGGCCCTCTTGTGGAGCAAGACTCTTAAAGTAGCCTTTGTTGGGCATGTCGAGAACGGTCTATATGTGATTAACTTTTCGGAGCGACCCACTAAGACCGCGACATGCCTAATGGCTAAAGTTGATGTGGGATGGCTTTGGCATCACCGTTTAGCCCATGTCAATATGAGATCTTTGCAAAGTCTTCTCAAGGGGGGCCATGTCCGTGGACCAACAAATGTTAGTTTTGCTAAAGATCGTGCTTGCAGCGCTTGTATCGAAGGAAAGCTACACGAGAAGGCTCACCCTCCCACGACTATCATTTACTCAAAGAGGCCTTTGGAGCTCCTTCACTTGGATCTCTTCAGGCCTCCATCCTTTGATAGTCTTGGGGTAGGAAGTACTGCTTGGTGATTGTGGATGACTACTCAAGATACACTTGGGTGTATTTCTTCAAGAGGAAGAACGAGACCCAACAAACCGTCATTAACTTTGCAAATGAAGCACAACGTCAACACAATGCAAAGATCTTGACAATAAGAAGTGACAACGGCACCGAGTTCAAGAACTACACATTGGATGAGTTTCTTAGTGATGAGGGGATCAAGCATCAATATTCTGCACCTTACACCCCTCAACAAAACGGTGTTGCGGAGAGGAAGAACCGAACGTTGATGGATGCGGCAAGGACCATGTGGCGGAGTTCAAGTCTCCATACAACTTTTGGGCCGAAGCCATCAACACCGCGTGTCATGCATCCAATCGGCTCTACCTCCGCAAGGGATTGAACAAGACTCCATATGAGATACTCACCGGTAACAAGCCCAACCTTAAGTACTTTCGGGTGTTCGGGTGTAAGTGTTTCATTCTCAAGAAAGGTGTTCGGTTGTCTAAATTTGAGGCTAGAGCTTATGAGGGCATATTTGTTGGTTATGCTACAAACTCTCATGCTTACCGTGTCCTCAATAAATCCATGGGACTTATTGAGGACACGTGTAACGTGGAGTTTGATGAGAATAATGGCTCCCAAGTGGAGCAAAGTGGCACTTGTGATGTAGGTGATGAAATTCCTCCTCAAGCCATAAGAAGAATGGGTGTTGGTTTTATCCTATCCATAGAGGAACCCCTTGTGGCCGAAGGAGAAGGACAATGCTCCACTCAAGTGCAGCCATCACCAACCCAAGGCCCACACGCTTCCGAAGAACAACGTGAAGGCCCTCATCCACAAGAACAAGACCAAGGGCACGATCATGCTCAAGACGGTGTTGACACACCAAGTGATGCCCAAGGTCAAGTTCTCTCCTCCGAGCAAGTTCAAGAACGAGAACAAGCTCAAGACGACGCTCAAGATGATCAAGTGACCACTCCTCGTCTCACCCCCGAGGAGGAATTGGAGCGTCGTGCCGCCAAGGTTGCTTCCAAGCTCTCCACCAAGGATCATCTCATGACGAATGTGCTTGGAAGCTTAAGAAAGGGGGTAAGCACTCGTAGAAAATTAGCAAACTATTGTGAACATCACGCGTTTGTCTCTTGTGTCGAACCCCACAAGGTCTATGAGGCGCTCGAAGATCCGGATTGGCTCAATGCCATGCATGAAGAACTCAACAACTTCGAGCGCAACAAAGTGTGGAGATTGGTGCCAAGACCGACGGGGAACCACAATGTAATTGGAACCAAGTGGATATTTAAGAACAAGCAAGATGCCCATGGGATTATGATTCGCAACAAGGCTTGTTTGGTAGCATAAGGCTACTCCCAATTCAAGGGTATCGACTACGGTGAAACCTTTGCTCCCGTTGCTCGTCTTGAATCCATTAGCATGTTGATTGCATATGCTTGTCATCATAACTTTAAGTTACAACAAATGGATGTGAAGAGTGCTTTTCTTAATGGTCCTATTAATGAATTGGTTTATGTCAAGCAACCCCCCAGGTTCGAGGATCCCTACTTTCCCGATCATGTGTATCAACTCGATAAGGCACTCTATGTCCTTAAGCAAGCCCCGCGTGCGTGGTATGAACACCTTACCGAGTTGTTACAAGATCGTGGTTTTGAAGTTGGGCTAATCGACCCCACTCTTTTTACTAAGAAGGTCAAAGGGGAGTTGTTTGTGTGCTAATTATATGTTGATGATATTATCTTTGGTTCCCCTAACAAAGCTTTCAATGAGGAATTTGCTGCTCTCATGACCTCAAAGTTCGAGATGTCTTCCATGGGAGAGTTGAAGTTCTTTCTCGGGTTCGAAGTGAAGCAAAGGAGAGAAGGAACCTTCATCAATCAAGCCAAATACACTCAAGACATGCTTAAGAGATTCAAGCTAAGTGATGTCAAGCCGGCGTCCACTCCTATGCCCACCAAGTGCCAACTTGACATAGATCCCAATGGTAAAGCGGTGGATCAAAAGGTATATCGCTCCATGATTGGCTCCTTGCTTTACCTTTGTGCATCTAGACCGGATATCATGTTGAGTGTGGGAATTTGTGCACGGTTTCAAGCCGCACCTAAGGAAAGTCACTATATGGCGGTCAAACGAATCTTTCGATATTTGGCTCATACCCCAAACTTTGGCTTATGGTACCCAAGAGGAGAAAACTTCAAGCTTGTAGGGTATTTGGATTCCGATTGGGCGGGAGACAAAGTGGATAGGAAGTCCACTTCCGGAGGGTGCCAATTCCTTGGTTGCTCTTTGGTAATTTGGTATTCCAAAAAGCAAAGTTGTGTGTCTCTCTCGTCCACCAAAGTGGAGTATGTAGCGGCCGGTAGTTGTTGTGCACAACTCTTATGGATGAGGCAAACTTTAAAGGATTACTGTGTCATTTGTGACAAAGTGCCTCTTTGGTGTGACAATGAAAGTGCCATCAAGATTTCTCTCAACCCGGTGCAACACTTCAAGACGAAGCATATTGAGATTCGGTATCACTTCATCCGGGATCACATTAGGCGAGGGGAGATCGAGCTCAACTACATCAACACTCATGATAATCTTGCAGATATTTTCACGAAGCCGTTGGATGAAGCAAGATTTCGCGAGTTAAGGCATGAGCTAAATGTCATTGATTCGAGCAATGTGACTTGAACCCCTGCACACCCCACCTCACTCAATGTGTTGTCTAGTTTAGGTGTAGGCATGGACTTAGGGGGAGTGTTGTTCTCTCAATGAACTTTCCCTCCCCTCATAATGCATAAACTAACCAAGCTCTTTCACATTAGCCATTTCTTTATGGCACTTGTGCTTCAAAGATGAGTGTTGGTCATGGGCCCAAGGTTAAAATCTTCGCGGCGCCATACCTCTAAACTCAAACATAGGTGGCCTCGGCCACCGTCCTCTCTTGGAGAGGTGTGTGTCTTCTTTCTTCTTGTCGGTTTTGTGTGTGTGTCTTTTCGTTTTGTCTCGGTTTCCGCTTGTGTGTTCTGCCCGGTTTGGTCGGATCCTTTTGCGGCAGAGCGGTACTACCGCTGCGTGAGCGGTACTACCGCTGACCAGCGTCAAGCGGTACTACCACTGCAGGGCGGGCGACTAGGGGGGGGGGGTTAAGTCGGGGCAGGGGGGGTTGCTTCTTCCCCATACCCATTCGCCCCCACTCGTCTTCTTCGTTGCTCCTGCAACCTCTCACCGCAGGAAGGGCCCGACCGGCCGTCATTTTCGGGCCGTCCCTCTCCATTTCCTCCGGTCGAGTCGATCCCCACCTCGTCCTCTTGCCATGGATGCCGGTATTGCCCCCGTTCTCGTTCTCTCTTTTCCTAGATCTTGCATCTATTTTTTAGGGGCAATAGGCATTGTTCTTCTTGTCTTTTGGCTAAGGCAAGGCTTGAGTAGGATGGAGATGGCTTCTAGGCTCTGTGGATTAAAGTTTGGTAGGCTTACTTTTGAATTTGGCATCTCCGGTAGTGCCGGATCTGACCACGATAGTGAAGAATCGCCGCTCTCCATCTGGCGCGGTACTACCGCTCGCCTCGAGCGGTACTACCAGTCCTGTTTCACGGTACTACTGCTGGGGCTGCCGCTGGTTGGTTGCAGTACTACCGCTGTATGCCCAGTTCCTTCTTTTTCCTATCACGCTTTGATCCTTGTTGTTTTGTTTGGTGGCTTATGCTCTTTTCTTTCGTGTGTTTCTTCTGGTCGTGTGTTTGGTTCCAGGTGATGATCATCCTGAGCAGCAGGTCCGCCGTGTCAACCCCGGGCGTGCAACGTCAAAGCGCTACCGCACCTCTGAGCGAGCAGGTGGTTCCTCTAGTACTCATCCGCCACCAGCAGGCGCATCCGCAAGTGCTCCACCACCACCTCAGCAGTCGAAGAGATCCGCCAACAAGCCAAAAGGAAAGACTGTGACTGAGATGACTGCCAAGGAGTTTTGGGAAAAGCGTCGCCGCAACCCCTATGAGGTAGACTAAGATCCCACTTTGATCAACCGCCCGTTCTGGAACCGCTTTCAGTTTGCCATCTATTTTGATGTGATCAAGGCCAAGAAGAATCTCTATGTTGATGTTCGCTCCATCGACACGGATGCCATGGAGAAGGACCCTGAGTACTTTGGCGAAGCCTTTTAGATGTGTTCTCAACTGAACATTCTCAGGATCATGCAGTTCAACAAGGATTTTGATGCAGATTTGGTGGCTCAATTATTTGCCACCGTTCATCTTGGAACCGATGCCGACAGGACTCTGACTTGGATGACCAATGGCAAGTTGCTTTCCGTCAAGTGGAAGGCCTTCATGGAGTTACTTGATGTGGAAGATCACGGGCTTGAGACTCCAGTAGGCTTCCGCCCTCACCGCAATGCTACATCCACTCACAAGCAAGCCCTTTGGCCCTACTGTACTGTGAAGGTTCACCCAGTGACTAAGAAGGAAACCTATGAGTTGTCTACATATCTGGACATTCTTCATCGTGTCTTCCGTGAGACTCTCTTCCCTCGCATCAGGAATCTGGATATGGTCCACTCCTATCTCGTGGACATGCTTATTTTCTGCCAGCATGAGAAGGAAGCAAACACTGGAGAGAGCCTGGACATTTCTCATGTTATGTGGTCTGAACTTCTCTCTACCGTTTCTGAGCGCAAGTGCCCGATATATGGTCCATTCATCATGAGGCTCATTGAGAAGGCCTGGGCACGTGTCTATCCCAGAGTGATGTTGGAAACTGGAGACTTGGTTTCTCATGAGATCAAGCGTCTGAGGAAGGACAATTGAGGCACCCCAGCGCCTAAACCCGGGGGTCCATCTAGTGCTACTACTGCCATGGAGACTGAGGGTGGGGCTGCAACTGATGATCACGAGGAAGACTTTGGACCCTCTAGTGCAGAACCTTCTTGGGCAAAGAAGCTTAAACGCAAGATGAAGAAGTTGTTCTGCATGGAGTCTCATGGTCAGTACATGACTCATGTGGCTGAGAAGCAGGTCAGGGTGCGCCACAAGGAGCTCATGCGTCACCTGGGTGTGACCGTTGCCAGCGGTTCTGAGGGACAAATCACTGAAGAGGAGGAATGGATTCACCAGCATTGCACTTGGACTGATTCAGACGTCGAGCAGTTTCCAACCAACGACGAAGGTGCATACGATCACGCTGAGATGTGCTGTTCGAGATCCACACCTTGCCATCACCTAGAGCCGTAGCAACGCTCTTTGCCCTTTTGGTGTATTGATGCCAAAGGGGAAGAGAGTTTAGGGATTTGTGTTGTTGCTGTGTTGCGAGTGTGTCTTTGTGTCTTGTGTTTAGTGTGTCTTTGTGTCTTGTGTTTTCTCGTTGTTTTTGCTTGGTTTGGTTTGGTGCCAGTGAGACCTTAGTTCTAGACATATGGTGTGAGACATATGCTCCCTATCGCCACCTTATTACTTATGTCTATTCAGTACTGTAGTATCTTATGATTTGCATGCTTATCCTGTTTTATACTCTACTCTCATATATCATGTGCTTAGAATTGTTGGACTATAAAATATAGGGGGAGTGTTGATCCGAATGTGTGTGTCTTGCATTCCAAAGGCTCCATTAACTAGGTGCACACATTCAGGGGGAGCCCGTCTATATTTTATAGTTCTAAGTATCCTTCTTTTATATCTTTTCCTTGTGCAAATCCCTAGTTGTCATCAATCCACCAAAAAAGGGGAGATTGTTGAGGCATATCTCTCTCGATGTGGTTTTGGTGATTGATGACAACATGTTTGCGGACTAATCATGTGCTTTGAGCATTTCAGAGATTCATCCTTGGCACGAGACGATTTCTTCCCCTTAGAGTGTCATTCAAGACGGTGTAGCTCTTTCGTTTTTTTTTCCGGTGGACTAGTTGCGTAGAGGGCACCGTACTATCAAGAGGGGGTCCACTTTGGTATTGCTTGGGTGGAATCAACACGTACACATCCGCTTCTCACCCTCCGAGCCCTTACACTTCTATGGAGAGATCTTCTCTCCTCTTGTGGGTTTTGTCAGGGTCCCAGCGGTAGTACCATGGTACCCAGCGGTAGTACCGCTGAGGGGTCACAAGTGGCAGTACCGCTCCGAAGCGGTAGTACCGGCGGTGACTCCGCAACAGTACTACCGCTGGCTTACCTGGTCCCTACCGCGTCGATTCGAGGGGTCTTTTTCTGTGTCGGATTGTGCGGTACCTCATTGCGGCAGTAGTGCGGCAGTACCGCTCCTTAGCGGCAGTACCGCCCTTCCTCCACGGTAGTACCGCCCGGTTCCCTCTTTCCCTTTCCCCTTTGTTCTGCGCGGCAGTACCGCCGAAGGGAGCGGTAGTACCGCTTAACCCAGCGGTAGTACCGTTGTCTCCCGCGGTAGTACCGCCCTCTGCGGGGCTGTTTATTGGGGCAACGGTTGGATTGTTGCCCCCACTATAAAAGGGGGTCCCCTTCTTCCCCGTTGACCTACCTCTTCCCCCTCAAGCTCCATTAATGCTCCAAGCTCCATTTTCGCCCGATCTATCTCTCTAGTTAGTCAAACTTGTTGATTTGCTCGGGAGTGATTGAGAAGGCCCTGATCTACACTTCCACCAAGAGATTTTTGATTCCCCCACCTACCCCTAGCGGATCTTGTTACTCTTGGGTGTTTGAGCACCCTAGACGGTTGAGGTCACCACGGAGCCATAGTCCATTGTGGTGAAGCTTCGTGGTACTGTTGGGAGCCTCCGATTAAGTTGTGGAGATTGCCCCAACCTTGTTTGTAAAGGTTCGGTCGCCGCCTTCAAGGGCACCAATAGTGGAATCATGGCATCTCGCATTGTGTGAGGGCGTGAGGAGAATACGGTGGCCCTAGTGGCTTCTTGGGGAGCATTGTGCCTCCACACTGCTCTAACGGAGACGTAATTCCCCTCAAAAGGAAGGAACTTCGGTAACACATCCTTGTCTTCACCGGATCCACTCTTGGTTATCTCTTACCTTTACTTGTGGAAGCTCTTTAGTGTTACTTCTCTTGCTTGCTTGCTTGTTTGTTGTTGTTGCATCATATAGGTTGCTCACCTAGTTGCACATCTAGACAACCTACTTTGATGCAAAGTTTAATTTGATAAAGAAAAGTTAAAAATTGTTAGTTGCCTATTCACCCCCCCTCTAGTCAACCATATCGATCCTTTCAATATTTTTACATATCATTTTCCCAACTACATCATTCTGTTTTGATGTGAACTCTGTTTTCTCTTTCCTATTTTCTATTTGCAGGTCATGTTTCCCATGTTCTAGCTGCTTGCACCAGGCAACCCAGATGACAAGTGTGGTCACCACTACGTGATTTGCCTTGACCTAAAGAACCAACGATTTGAGGTGCTTGATTCAATCCGTTCAGGAGATGACGACAGACCTTACTACACATGCTGAATTCTTTATCAACAACCTGAAAGAGACATGAAACCATCATTACGAAAACTCAAAGGTCCAGATCAGTCATTTTCCAATCGAGTACATCATGACCGAGAAGCAAGGAAACGGGTAATTACTATCTTTTTCATGTGTTCTCCACCTCAATTTTAAACCTTTTCACCTCTTCGTCAAAGTTTATCATCTTTCTATTGGCATGTGTTCACCTGTTTGTTTCGTTCTAGGCATGACTATGGGTTTTACATGTTGGAATACCTTGCAAAGTGGGAAGGTCAATGGGTCCCTGTGATCACAGCTACAACGGTCGTCGAGCTCCGTAAAATATATACACGGAACTGGTTGATGAATGAAGGTATCAACTCGCGGGCTTCAACACGAGAGTTCATAGAGGGAGCTGTCAATTCCGCGAACAAGAAGTACAAGTGATCACGTGATGCTCCATACACATGTCTACCTTACATTCTGTGGCTGAGGAATGTAAGGTATCACCTTGTTCTTTGAAACTATGTGCGTGTGCTATGTTATGACTGCATCCCCCATAGTTGTAGTATACAGTGGTGGCGTGTATGTGCCATTGAATATTTGTAATATAAGTGTGAACCTAAACCTGTTTAGGTGTGACAAGAACTACTTTTATGTTCACTATTATTATGTGTTTGTGAATGTGAGTATCAATTGGGAGTTTGAATGCATTTATGATGCCTGAAACACGACAAATATAGTTGATCACGCACGGTTAGTGCAAGTAATCATTTCATTTGTTTTGGGATTTTGCAGTGATAACTTTATTGGTTAGCATGGTAGTTCATAAGCAACTGTTCTCTCTCGTATTTTTGCACATGATCATTTCAACTAGTTCGTACAGAGTATGTATACAATACAATATGTGTGAAACAAAAATGCATGGACTGAAAACGGAAATCTACGCGATGGCAGATTCAGTAGCAATTACATGGCAGATTTAGTGGAAGCTGCATGCCAGATTTAGTAGCAACTACATGGCATATTTAGTCATGCATACATGACATTTTCTTCAATTTCTGTTGTCCACCAACAATCATTCTCGCATTTTTTAAACCTTGATCATCTACGTTACAAAATTGTCACCAACACCCAAGTTATAATCCCCCATTGTTCCTTGCGGATTGCCTGTCCCTTTCTTTGCTTTCTTGTGCTTTGCTTGAATTTCCAACCCCGATTTGTATCTCACCTCTTTTGGATGCCCTTTTGTGATGGAACAGAGTGGGTTCCTGGCGTGAGTTTGTGTGCTTGCTGTTCCAGACCCTACCTCCGAGTATTCAGAGGATGGACCCATGGACGAAGGCACACTTGAGGTGCGGGGGAACCTTTGTAAGGCTTCTTCATCCTTCCTCTTCTTGATCTCATCAAGCTCTCTTTTTAGTGCATTCCTGTGCTTTTCTACCACCCTTGCCATCTCATCACTCTGGCATGCTTCATCTATTAGTTCAGCATAGTTCTTGGTCAATACAACGTGCCTCACGGAGTCCATGGTTGCCACTGGTCTGTCATCATGCACAGCCAAAAATGCATTTGATGTTTGTGGCCCCAACGCATCGTCAGCGTCCCAAGTCCATTGCCATCATATGAAATGGCGGGGCAATCGCGTGACCGCGTGCATGTCCATTATTTTGAGTATGTGGCAGCACACAATCCCGCCCCGTTCGTATTTGCAGCATTGTCAGCAGTATTCACCTTCATTTATTGAGGCCTTCACAAAGTAGTTTCTTCCCTTGTCTGGGTCTTCAGGTTCTGAATCGTACATGCCCATGAGAGTACACACCTTGAAGGTATGTTCGTCAACCTGGTAAGTTGTGTACATGCCGGCACGCTTTATTTCTTCCTGGAATCTGCATGTTTTGTGCTCATTAAATTCGTATATTCTTTTTGTAGCACCTTTTGTTGAGGTAGGTCACAACATAGCAAACGTATTGAAATCAACGATGGCAGAGAAAGCTTTTTTTCACATACTTTTTTGTATTGATTGTTTCCACATGGCAACTGCAGACTATTTAACATGGCAACTGCAGATTATTTAACATGGCCAATGCTGTTTCTTTCACATGGTAACTACAACTTATTTCACATGGCAACTACAGTTTATGCGTCTAGTGTAATCATGGGCTATTTTTCAAACGATCAGCATGTCAAAATATGGCAACTACATTGCATTCTACATGGCAACTATCGTCTTCATGGTAGTGCAACTGCATCATGTTGTTCTCAATGCACATGAGTTTATCTTACATGTGAAATACAGTTTGCATTATACATGGAAATTATACTACATCCCACATGGCAACCACAACACATTCAAAATGGTAGCTACATTTTGTTTCACAACAAGCAGCAACTAATATTTGTTTTTACAACTACAGAGTTTTTTATTCCAGTTTTTTCATTGTGTTTTGCATTCATGTTTTCACTATAGATGTCAGCTTCAAACCAGCAGATATGGCAAACATATTTATTTATTTATTTAGCATTTTTCAATGTTGAATGTGACGTGTCATACATGGCAAATAAGATTGTAAGATCATTCACTTGTTAAATATCTTGTTGGTGTATATCTTGCTCATCTGCCTCTCCATCGGTAAATATGTTAGCAATTTAGGCTGCTTGAGTGCGGTGTTTGCTTCTTGCTGTAGCTCAGATCCTAGTATTATCTGTTGCAAAGCTGAATATTGCTTGGCAAACTACAACAATGAGTTGCCAGGGCTCACGTAATGCTTCAAAACAGCATTGAACCCCTCGCTGCCTTGCGTAGTCTGCAGAAACGGAAAGAAGCACTGCATGAAGTAGGCCGGCACCCAGTACATTCGCTTCTCCCACAGGGTATTAAGTGTCTCGTTGTCTTGGACTTGGTATGTTTCAATCATAGCCATCCAGCTCCGTTCAAACTCCTCCACTATCAAGTTGTGGTCCACACACAACTCGAATGCCTTGTGTAGCTCTGGACGGTCAACAAAGAATGGTCCTAGAATCTATTCGGCCTTCTTAATAATATGCCACATGTAGTGCCTGTGCACTGCTAACGAAAAGGCCTCCTCTATGCCTACACGCATGCTAAAATTGTGGTTTGTTATTATGTTCATCGGAGCAAGTCCATCCATGCACTCCAAGAAGGTTTTGAACAGCCAAGTGTAACCATCTGTATCTTCATTCTGAACGAGACCACAATCAAACTGCAAGGACTGATTGTGGTTATTTATTCCTATCAATGGAGCACAGGGCATCTTGTACATATTTGTGAGATATGTCGCGTCGAATGAAATACAATCACGGAAGTGTTTGTATGCTCTTCTTGCAGGACCATCCACCCAATACATGTTTCTGACACGGTCCTCATCGTTCAAGCTTATCCTGTAGAACAAATCAGGATCTGTTTTTGCTTTCTCTTCGAAGTAGGCGATTGTGTCTTCTGTGTCAGCGAACCTGCTCTCTCTATGGTACTTTGCCTTTAGGTTTCTGACGTATGTTGGTATGTAGGGCATGCTACTCAGACTACCATCTCAGATGTGGATCAGGGACAATATTTGGACCATTCTTGATGGACCGACGTTACAATCATGTAGCAACCTTATGAATTTCTTCTCGAGGGGACTGAAACTGTGGGCGTTTAGAAATTTTACTAGGTCAAACTTCTTTATGAGGTCGTGGTTGTGTTCTTCGACATATACGGTGAGCACCCATCATGCTCCATCTGCGTTTAGCTTTATCAAGATAGAGAATTTTGTCTTGAGAATGATGCCTCTCTTTCATTCCAGCACGATAGGCACAACACCTTTACCCTTCTTGTTCTTTCGTGCCTTGTAGCACCTTATCTCACCTCTGATGTACTCGTTAGTTTTTTTATTTTCCCATGGTATTCTGTGTTCACCGCAAATCCATGGAATAACGCATATCTCTGGCAGTATTCCTTGGCATCTTCAAACGAACAAAATCTCTGCCCAACATATGGTGGTTGAGGTGGCATGATTTACGATTGTCCATCTTCTTCCCCCCTTGCGTTTCGTCATTAGTTTCATCATCCACTTCAGTATTGGCGGCTGTTTCATGTTCTTGAGTGTTGCTTGTGCTGGCGTGCACAGACATGCTTGTCGTCATTGCTGCAACGATTGCCAGTTCTGACACTGATTCTGCATTGTTTGTGGCAGCATCGGTGACTTGCTCATGGAACGCCCCTTCCGTGTGCTCTGAGGTTCCCGCAGTAGATGTTCCTGCGCCGCTGTTGATTGTAGTTGAAGCTCCTACAAAAAATCAGGTATGTGTGTAAGCAATATTGCTTGAATGGCATATTCATCGTAATGAAATACAACAGCTGCATCTGATTGGCATGATATCATTCATACATGCAAGCCTTGAGCATCTGCATCTGTCCATGCATGGCAAATGCAGTTTTTCAGCCATGGCAGCTACAGTTGACCAAATATGGCAGTTGCAGTTGCCAAGTCATGGCAACCAGCATCTTAACATCAAAAGTTGCATTCTAGATGTGAGCCCACGAGGCAAATGCAGTTAATCACAAATGGCATATACACGCAGACAATAATTGACAAATCCAGATGATCATAGACGACTAATGGACGTATTCACTTGGTGGCAATCGTAGTTTGCCACCAGCACCGTGACAAATCCACTTTCGCCAATGCTCTTCCACAAAGGCAAACACACAATTTTTATTGGTTCACATATTTACCTTGTTGTGCCGCATGTGCTAATAAAAGTTGGTCTGTCACTTCAATTTGGTGTGTTGTATCTGCAATACCGATGGCCTGTAATGGTGAAGCTTGCCACGAGACCTTTGCTGCTGTGGTTCCACCATAACAAACCTGCGATCGTGTGCAGTTGGTCAATGCATGGCAACCGTAGTATCTATAACATGACATATGTAGTTGTTCAATCATGGTGACTATAGTTGTTCACACTTGGCAACCAGAGTTGTTCACACATGGCAATCACAGTTGTTTAGTTATGGCAACTACAGCTGCTCAGACATGGCAACTACAGTTGTTAAGACATGGCAACTGCATGCAATCACGTGTGGCCACTGTCAGTCATACATTCAATTTGACACACGCAGTTGTCCACATGTGGCAAATACAGGTGACCAGACTTGGCAGATGCACTTTCCATCATTTTTTTCTATTTCTATCAGCAACAAACACCAATGTCATCTTTTTTTTTCAATTTTCGTCACACCACTTAAACACCAATGTCACCTAGTTTCCTTTTTCTGATACACTGTATGCAAGACCACTTCATATGACTCATCTGCGTACGACGTTGATGGCAGGTATCCGGTTGCCGCCTGTTGCCACTGTTGCATGATGGTCCTGCGTTTTTTCAAAAAACTCGTAAGTCTTGCCATCCTTGCAAGTTTTTTTGACCACATCAGTATGCTATTTTTATGCGTTACCTTGATTTGCCACATTTCTACTTGAAGTTGGTCTCCCGTATATCTATCACTGATAGCCCCCTGTGTTGCAACTTGCCACGGTATCCCTGCCTGTGTGGTTGTGTCATAAGAACCTGCGAACAATGACATTGTAGTACATAAGTAGAATGCCATTTTCAAGCCCACAAACATGTCAACTATCCTTTTTTTATCATGCATCGTACCTATGTTCGCGTACTGCTCTAATAGTGGCAGCAACGGTCTTGCTCAAATAAGTTGATTGTACTCTATTGCATCCCAAGGGGGCGCTTGCGGCCTTCGAGAAAACCAAGGATCAGTCCCGTCTTCATGATTAATTTTTTCTGCTTCTCCCACTGTGTTTTCAGTCACTGCATGAACAAGAACGCATTACTATCCGAATTGCATTTTGCTGTTTCCACATAAAAGGAAACACAGCAATCTTATCACATTTCTTGCATAAACAACCAATACACCATGGCAAGTAGGAAAACATCGCAGCCATGCATTTCTATTGATAGGGCATACACATTCATTCTCTTTCCTACAATCTGGATGGCAACTATCATGTTGAACTGCTGGCAACTGAAGGAAATATGCCCTAGAGGCAATAATAAAGTCATTATTTTAATTTCCTTATATCATGATAAATGTTTATTATTCATGCTAGAATTGTATTAACCAGAAACTTAGTACATATGTGGATACATAGACAAACAAAGTCTCCCTAGTATGCCTTTACTTGACTAGCTCTTAATCAAAGATGGTTAGGTTTCCTAGCCATACACATGTGTTGTCATTTGATGAATGGGATCACATCATTAGAGAATGATGTGATGGACAAGACCCATCCGTTAGCTTAGCATAATGATCGTTTAGTTTTTCTGCTATTGCTTTCTTCATGACTTATACATGTTCCTCGGACTATAAGATTATGCAACACCCGAATACCGGAGGAACACCTTGTGTGCTATCAAACATCACAACGTAACTGGGTGATTATAAGGATGCTCTATAGGTGTCTCCAATGGTGTTTGTTGAGTTGGCATAGATCGATATTAGGATTTGTCACTCCGTGTATCGGAGAGGTATCTCTGGGCCCTCTCGGTAATGCACATCACTATGGGCCTTGCAAGCAATGTGTCTAATGAGTTAGCCACGGGATGATGCATTACAGAACGAGTAAAGAGACTTGCCAGTGATGAGATTGAACTAGGTATGATGACATCGACGATCGAATCTCAGGCAAGTAACTTACCGATGACAAAGGGAACAACGTATGTTGTTGTGCAGTTAGACCGATAAAGATCTTCGTAGAATATGTAGGAGCCAATATGAGCATCCAAGTTCCGCTATTGGTTATTGATCCGAGATATGTCTCAGTCATGTCTACATAGTTCTCGAACCCGTAGGGTCCGCACGCTTAACGTTCGATGATGATTTGTATTATGAGTTTCGTGTTTTGATGAACCGAAGTTTGTTCGGAATCCCAGATGAGATCACGGACATGACAAGGAGTCTCGAAATGGTCAAGACATAAAAGATTGATATATTGGAATGTTATGTTTGGACACCGGAATGGTTTCGGATAGATTCGGGCATTTTCCGAAGTACCAGGGGGGTTATCGAAACCCCCCGGGGGATTAATGGGCCTTCATGGGCCCTAGTGGAAGAGAGGAGGCGGCGGCCAGGTGGAGGCGCGTGCCTCCCAAGCCCAATCCGAATTGGGTTAGGGTTGGGAGGGGGCGGCCCCCTTTCCTTCTCTCCTTCTCCTCTTTCCCCCTTCTCCTTATAGGAATAGGAAAGGGGGCGAATCCTACTTGGACCGGGAGTCCAAGTAGGACTCCCCCCTTGGAGCGCCACACCTTGGCCGGCCTCCTCCTCCTCCCCCCTTTATATACGTGGGGAGAGGGCACCCCAAAGACACACAAGTTGATCTTTTAGCCATGTGTGGTGCCCCCATCCACAGTTACACACCTCGGTCATATCGTTGTAGTGCTTAGGTGAAGCCCTGCGTTGGTAACTTCATCATCACTGTCACCACGCTGTCATGCTGACAGAACTCTCCCTCGGCCTCAACTGGATCAAGAGTTCGAGGGACGTCATCGAGCTGAACGTGTGCTGATGGCGGAGGTGTCATGCGTTAGGTACATGGATCGGTTGGATCACGAAGACGTTCGACTACATCAACCGCGTTACTAAACGCTTCCGCTTTCGGCCTACAAGGGTACGTAGACACACTCTCCCCTCTCGTTGCTATGCATCTCCTAGATAGATCTTGCGTGATCGTAGGTAAATTTTTTGAAATACTGTGTTCCCCAACGGTGGCATCCGAGCCATGTCTATGCGTAGATGTTATATGCACGAGTAGAACACAAAGAGTTGTGGGCAATAATAGTCATACTGCTTACCAGCAATGTCTTACTTTGATTCGGCGGTATTGTTGGATGAAGCGGCCCAGACCGACATTACATGACCATGTTCATGAGACTGGTTCTACCGACGTGCTTCACACACAGGTGGCTAGTGGGTGTCTGTTTCTCCAGCTTTAGTTGCATCGAGTTTGACTACGCCCGGTCCTTGTTGAAGGTTAAAACAACACACTTGACGAAAAATCATTGTGGTTTTTGATGCGTGGGTAAGAACGGTTCTTGCTAGAAGCCCGTAGCAGCCATGTAAAACTTGCAACAACAAAGTAGAGGACATCTAACTTGTTTTTGCAGGGCATGTTGTGATGTGATATGGTCAAGACGTGATGATATAAATTGTTGTATGAGATGATCATGTTTTGTAATAGTTATTGGCAACTGGCAGGAGCCATATGGTTGTCGATTTATTGTATGAAATGCAATCTCCATGTAATTGATTTACTTTATCACTAAGAGGTAGCGATAGTCGTAGAAGCAATAGTTTGCGAGACGACAACGATGCTACGACGGAGATCAAGGTGTCAAGCCGGTGACGATGGCGGTCATGATGGTGCTTTGGAAATGGAGATCAAAGGCACAAGATGATGATGGCCATATCATATCACTTATTTTGATTGCATGTCCTTTATGCATCTTATTTTGCTTAGTACGGCGGTAGCATTATAAGATGATCTCTCACTAAATTTCAAGGTATAAGTGTTCTCCCTGAGTATGCACCGTTGCCAAAGTTCGTCGTGCCCAGACACCACGTGATGATCGGGTGTGATAAGCTCTACGTCCATCTACAACGGGTGCAAGCCAGTTTTGCACACGCAGAATACTCAGGTTAAACTTGACGAGCCTAGCATATGCAGATATGGCCTCGGAACACTGAGACCGAAAGGTCGAGCGTGAATCATATAGTAGATATGATCAACATAATGATGTTCACCATTGAAAACTTCTCCATCTCACGTGATGATCGGACATGGTTTAGTTGATGTGGATCACGTGATCATTTAGATGACTAAAGAGATGTCTATCTAAGTGGAAGTTCTTAAGTAATATGATTAATTGAACTTTAATTTATCATGAACTTAGTACCTGATAGTATTTTGCATGTCTATGTTGTTGTAGATAAATGGCCCGTGCTACTGTTCCTTTGAATTTTAATGTGTTCCTAGAGAAAGCTAAGTTGAAAGATGATGGTAGCAACTACACGGACTAGGTCCGTAACTTGAGGATTATCCTCATTGCTGCACAGAAGAATTACGTCCTAGAAGCACCGCTAGGTGCAAAGCCCACTGGAGGAGCAACACCAAATATTATGAACGTCTGGCAGAGCAAAGCTGATGACTACTTGATAGTTCAGTGTGCCATGCTTTACGGCTTAGAATCAGGACTTCAATGACGTTTTGAACTTCATGGAGCATATGAGATGTTCCAGGAGTTGAAATTAATATTTCAAGCAAATGCCTGAATTGAGAGATATGAAGTCTCCAATAAGTTCTATAGCTGCAAGATGGAGGAGAATACTTCTGTCAATGAACATATACCCAGAATGTCTGGGTACCACAACCACTTGACTCAACTGGGAGTTAATCTTCCTGATGATAGTGTCATTGACAGAGTTTTTCAATCACTGCCACCAAGCTACAAAAGCTTCGTGATGAACTATAGTATGCAAGGGATGGATAAGACAATTCCCAAGCTCTTCGCAATGCTAAAAGTTGCGGAGGTAGAAATCAAGAAGGAGCATCAAGTGTTGATGGTCAACAAGACCACTAGTTTCAAGAAGAAGGGCAAAGGGAAGAAGGGGAACTTCAAGAAGAATGGCAAACAAGTTGCTGCTCAAGTGAAGAGGCCCAATTCTGGACCTAAGCCTGAGGCTGAGTGCTTCTACTGCAAAGGGACTGGTCACTGGAAGCGGAACTGCCCCAAGTATTTGGCGGATAAGAAGGATGGCAAAGTGAAAGGTATATTTGATATACATGTTATTGATGTATACCTTACTAATGCTCGCAGTAGCGCCTGGGTATTTGATACTGGTTCTGTTGCTCATATTTGCAACTCGAAACAGGGGCTACGGATTAAGCGAAGATTCGCTAAGGACGAGGTGACGATGCGCGTGGGAAATGGTTCCAAAGTCGATGTGATCGCGGTCGGCACGCTACCTCTACATCTACCTTCGGGATTAGTTTTAGACCTGGATAATTGTTATTTAGTGCCAGTTGTCGGGGATATACCCCGCGGTATGACCCGACCGGACTTGGCGACTCACTAATGACCCGCCCTGACTTGGCGACTCACGAAGTGACCCGCCCGGATCTCTCCACTCACTGATGACCCGGCTGGACCTGGTCACTTATTGGTAACTCGGCAGGTGGGTCAGAGGAGCGACAAGACCGGGTGGCCCAGAAGGCGACTCAAGGGAAGGCTGACTTATGTTCTTGTGGGCTGGCTTAAGATGAAAGTATAAGGAATATTCTCCTACAAAGGAAGCAAGACTAGGACTCCACTTGTAATAGAGTAATCTTAATCCTACTAGGACTAGTCATGTAACCCGTCCCTTCAATTTATATAAGGAGGGGCAGGGCACCCCAAGAGGGACGAGTTCCACGAGTTGGACAAATTAGGGTTAGACAAACAAGCCTATAGCTCAGTTTATAGAGCACCCTTGTAATCATGTTCATCATCATCAATATCAATGAAGCAGGATGTAGGCTTTTACCTCCACCGTGAGGGGCCGAACCTGGGTAAAACCTTGCATCTCTCGTCCCACTCAACCCCTCTCAAGCTACCACATAAATGCCTTGGCCTCACGACTAAGTCCTTATACTAAGGATATCTACCATGACAAATCCATGACAGTTGGCGTCCATCGTGGGGCTCGCGCACGGTGATGTTGAGTTCTTGAAGAGATCTCTCCTGGGGATCGAGGAGCTCGGGATTTCGTGAGATAAGAAAGAGTCAGCAAGTTCGTTGTTTCGTGATCGGGAACATGATGAAATTTGGAGCCAGCGGATACAAGACTGAAATTAAGAAAAAATTAGGGTTGCGATTTGTTTGTTGCTGCAAGTCGCCGAGATCCTTTGCGCCGCCACACGGCCGGGGTGATCTGCCAGTTCAAAGCCAGATAGGTTTTGTGCGCCGGCCGCAAGTCGCCGGCTTGAGGCCTGCAAAAATTTCCGCTATGGGATCGATATGTGCTATAGCCGTGTCCATTTGCTTTCGGACATGAAGACCGAAGCCAGCTGCAATATGCAAGTCAATTTGCAATTCAAGCAAATCCATAGCCATCAACAAAGTACTATGTCAACTAGTAATCCATTCCGTGAGAAAAGAAGAAAAATTGTTAGCAACATCGGCAGCAGGAAAGAATACGGAGCAACCGACCACGATCCAGAGGAAATAGCGGACGTGGACTCTTCCAACCGACCACGACTCAGAAGTGGGCAGCGGTTTCCGCCTCTACGGATCTACCCCGTGCCGCTCTGTTTTGCCTCGGCCCGCCTTGCCTGTGTCCTCCAGGCCACTGCTCCGCCTTGAGCCGCCGTCCGCGGTTGCCAGCCCTGAGCTGCCCCGCCACTTCCAAGCCGCCCGGGCTCGCGGACCCGAGCCGTCTCACTTGCCTCGACCGGCCGGCCGGCTGACCCGTCTCCGTAGTCCACGCCTGGAGCTGCCTTAGCCGCCACGCCTCGAGCTGCTGGCCGTCTCTACCTCATGCTGCTCAACCTGCTAGCCTTCGAGTCCGTCGGATTGCTGTCAAGTTGCAGTGCCTCCGGCTGCCTTAAATCGCCGGCCGCCTCTGCCGCAGAACGGCACTATCGGCCCGCTTCTACCTTGTGCCACCTCGGCCGCGAGCTGCTACCTTTCCCCTGCGAGCTCGCCGGCCGCCATCGCCGTCCGTTTCTACCACCGCGTATAGCGGGGCCACCATGCTGCTTATCCCCTCCGGGTCGCTGGCGCGGATGCATGGCTGGCAATGGATAGACTGACTACGTGTGTCCCTGGAGTAAAAGGCACTTGAAAAATGTCAGCGACGCTATGTCTACATGCCCCAGTTCAACATAGCGGAACCAATATCAAGCAATGGATGCATCGTTTGACCAAATCAACATTTTCTACAACATGGATGATGTATTGTGTGCACTCTTTTAGTGATTTTTTGCAGCCAATCAGTCAGTCCAGTTCTTGAATCATCCTACTGTTAGTCCATCCATCAAGGAAGAAAAAATATGCTAGCACCACTGGTCCTAATTAGTCCATCTAGTCAGCCGGTGCCACCGCGGCCTCCCCTCCGAGCGAGCGCCACCGTGGCCTTGCCTCCAAGTTTCGTTGCCACTTCACCTTCGTTGTGGGTGAGCCGCCCCCTGCTCCATTCACTCGCCATGACTCGCCATGGTTAAATCGTCGTTGCCTTGCCTAAGCCGCGCCTGCCGCGCGATGAGCCGTCGGGGGCCTGTTGAGCCGCCCCTCCTTCTGCGCACACTTATGCCGCAAAGACTGCAACTGCGGTGGTGAGGGACAGTGGTAAACTGCAGATGCTACTATTGCTCATGCAGTGTGGCGAATGCTAAAAAATATGTATATCCATTTGAGGATAAAAGTACACCAAGGGCAGACTATAAATGCTACTGTGGTTAGTGCGTTGCATAGTACTATCAGTACTAATTCCTACGTGAAGATCCTGAAGTTATCTTCAACCTTGCGGCTGAGTATCATCCGATGAAAGTACCAGGTGTTATTCTTCTTATATATTTTATTAGTACACGTTAATTCATCCGAGAGAAATTACTCTGCCTTGTGATATTTATATGCAGAACAATTCATCATTACAAAGAGGCCATCAAGCTATGGCCCTTGCCTACACTAGATGGATCAATGGACAGTTGATCTCAACCTTCTATGAATTTATCTCGCGTTATCAACGCTAAGGATATACAATGAGTGTTGCGAAGATTATCAACTCGCCACCTTGCCTCTAGCTTCAACATATTACAGCGTTCCGCTGTTCAGCTATATGTCGGTTTATATCACAGTAAAATATGGAGAATATTAAGCCAACTCCTCGAGTCGTCTTAAGACTCGGGGGCTACATGGACATGGCTCAGTAAATGTTGCCAGTTTAAGCAGATTCAAGATCTCCGGGTCATTGAAGGGAAGATAACCCGGTCCTGGAGGTTACTACCATATTGATGAAAAATTAAAGGCCGTCAGAAAAATTTTCGGCTTAAAGTGAAGGATTCCGGTTTAAAATCCGGCTCAAGGGAAATTTGTCTCTCACAAAGCTTTGAAGCTCTCGATATCTAGTTTAAAATCCTGACTCAAAAAGAATTCATCTCTCGCAAGTTCGAGCTCTTAGAAAGTTAAAGGGACCAAAGAGAACTCAAACATAGGTACCCGACGAGCACAACTCAAAAATATATCACTTGGGGGCTCCCTGTTCACAGAACATAGCTTTGATAACCCCTTCTTGGCTTGAAACGCCAGGTGTATAACACCAAAGAATTTCAGTTGATCCTGCCTTGTATGTCTGCCACTCCGCCCAGGTAATCCTAGAATGACCCGTCGAACTCTTGACATTCAATCTTATTAAAGACCCTGAACTCGTCAAGGTTACAACGGCGGTTGATCATGTGAGGTCCGGCTTACAAGGTTTGAAGGATTAGCTCGTGGTTGTGCGAGCCCATGAAAAGCACTTGGGTTTTAGGCCTCGCCGCCTATGAAAGCCTTGTTTTCTGATTTTTTGAAGGTTATTTTCTGATGTTTTTCTCTTGTGACATGTTGATATATGATTGGGAACTGATGACAGCTATCATGCCTTATGGTTCATATTATGAGCCTCGCTGGGGTTTTTTCACCCAGCCTGGTTTTGGACTATAAGTCACCAGGATATGCTTGGAGTGTTATGCTTTAGGCTATGGAATAATGTCCTTTGCTGCATGTGGCGATGTAAGCCGGCAATTTGAGCCAATTTTCCAGGTATGTTTTTAAATTGATTGGATGAATATGCGAGGTTTGATAACCCGCCCTGGCTTTTAACTTTAAGTTGCCAGTATGTTTAGGCTTGAATGGCCTTAATGCTAGTCTTTTCCACAATTTCATAAGACTATATTATGTTTGGGTTGTTACCTGCCCTGGCTTTTGACGTTAAGTCGCCAGGGCATATGTTGTTTAAACTCTGTGCAGGATTTGCAGAGCTATGACTTACATAAATGATTAAGTTCAAGCCCATCATCAAAGGTTGAAATTGGTGTTTCAAAAGAGTTATCAATTATTGATTTTCACAAAGGCTATAAGCCACCAGGTTACAAAAATCCCGGATTACAATGGATGCGCATTAAGTCGCCATTGGCCAGGAGCCACTGAGTATTTAAACTCTGGATTTATTTGTCAACAGATAAGGTATTCAAATCTTTAATAGCCAAACATGGCTGGGTTTTCATTATAGTATTGATAATCAAGGTTTTCATACCGGATTATATTATTCAAATCTTGAATAGCCAACGTGGCCGGATTTTTATTATGGTTATCAATAACCAGTATTATGATTGAGGTTTTCAAAGTCGCTTCAGCGCAATGGCTATTATTTCATCAATGGATATGATTTATTCTACAATGGAAGCAATAGTCTCGAGTCGCTGCAGGCTTACGACCCGGCACTTGGGGGCTACATTATTCAAGTTGAGATTACGTCAAATATGCAAGTCCCATGTCACTGCCAGCATGCACCATGGCACTTGGGGGCTAATGTAAAGTCATTTTTGCTCGCCATATTGAAGATCTGACTCATCACATTGTAATGAGCCGGCCCTTGGGGGCTACCAATTGCTCCTGTCAAAAATTCAAGGTACACAAGCCTTAATCCATTATATTGAAGGGTTCATTGCTCAGTTGGTAGAGTACAAAGCTCTTAACCTTATGGACATGGGTTCGAGCCTTATGGTGGGGGTTACATCATATGATGTTATTTTCAATGAAGTCCCAGCTTAGTATTGTCTTGTTGAGCCGGTCCTTGGGGGCTACATGTTGCTGCTCAAGTTTACATGATCATATCTACAAAGTCCCTGCTCATTATTGCATAATGACCCAACCCTTGGGGGCTACACTGGTTGAAGTTTTTATGAGCATAAGACAATTACAAGTCCCAGGTTGCTGCAAGCATGACAACCCGGCACTTGGGGGCTACATATGTGGAATATTCAGTTTATGACCAGCGACTGAGATGAACAATCCGATTTTCTTCAAGGTTGCGACATTTATATTGAAGCAAGTCTTAATCTGTTACTATGCTCCCTTCTTAAGACTTGGGGGCTACATGTGATATGCATATAAGGGAGGTACATTTTCAAGCTTGATGTTAGCAACAATTATGACCCGATGCCATCAATATTTACAAACCAGCAATTTTGGCAATGATAAACCGACAAGTTCTACATCTTCAAGCCGGCTGAAAATCAGATGAGTATTTCGAGACCAATATTTTTGTTAAGCATTGGGAGCTGAATCAAATGAATTATTCTTCACAATATTTCTGTGAGAAACCAATGTCAGCAAAATTGATTATGAAGCTGGTCTATTGACCCGGACTTTCCAGAAGAAGGAAATGGCAAGGACTTAAGGATGATCAGGTGCCAGCTTACAAGAATTTTTAACCCGGAGCACAACCTGTCAAATTTGTTCTTGTGTTTATTTTGCAGGATCAGTTTAACATGGATAAATCCAAATTAAACTAGGGGCTAATATCGGGGATATACCCCGTGGTATGACCCGGCCGGAAGTATGACCTGGCCGGACTTGGCGACTCACTAATGAACCGCCCTGACTTGGCGATTCACGAAGTGACCCGCCCGGATCTCTCCACTCACTAATGACCCGGCTGGGCCTGGTCACTTATTGGTAACCCGACAGGTGGGTCAGAGGAGCGACAAGACCCGGTGGCCCAGAAGGCGGCTCAAGGGAAGGCCGACTTATGTTCTTCTGGGTTGGCTTAAGATGAAAGCATAAGGAATATTCTCCTACAAAGGAAGCAAGACTAGGACTCCACTTATGATAGAGTAATCCTAATCCTACAAGGACTAGTCATGTAACCTGTGACGCCCCCGATTTGACCGTACACTAATCATACACGCAAACGTGTATGATCAAGATCAGGGACTCACGGGAAGATATCACAACACAACTCTACAAATAAAATAAGTCATACAAGCAACATATTACAAGCCAGGGGCCTCGAAGGCTCGAATACAAGAGCTCGATCATAGACGAGTCAGTGGAAGCAACAATATCTGAGTACAGACATAAGTTAAACAAGTTGCCTTAAGAAGGCTAGCACAAATTGGGATACATATCGAAAGAGGCGCAAGCCTCCTGCCTGGGATCCTCCTAAACTACTCCTGGTCGTCGTCAGCGGGCTGCACGTAGTAGTAGGCACCTCCCGAGTAGTAGTCATCGTCGTCGGTAGCGTCTGGCTCCTGGACTCCAACGGCTGGTCGCAGCAATCGAGTATAGAAAGGGGGAAAAGAGGGAGCAAAGCAACCGTGAGTACTCATCCAAAGTACTCGCAAGCAAGGAGCTACACTACATATGTATGCATTGGTATCAAATGGAAAAGGGGGTAACATATGTGGACTGAACGGCAGAATGCCAGAATAAGAGGGGGATAGCTAGTCCTATCAAAGACTACACTTCTGGTAACCTCCATCTTGCAGCAGAAGAAGAGAGTAGAAGGTAAGTTCACCAAGTATCATCGCATAGCATAATCCTAACCGATGATCCTCCCCTCGTCGCCCTGTGAGAGAGCGATCACCGGTTGTATCTGGCACTTGGAAGGGTGTGTTTTAATAAGTATCTGGTTCTAGTTGTCATAAGGTCAAGGTACAACTCCAATTCGTCCTGTTACCGAAGATCACGGCTATTCGAATAGATTAACTTCCCTGCAGGGGTGCACCACATTTCCCAACATGCTCGATCCCCTTTGTCCGGACACACTTTTCTGGGTCATGCCCGGCCTTGGAAGATCAACACGTCGCAGCCCTACCTAGGCACAACAGAGAGGTCAGCACGCCGGTCTAAATCCTATGGCGCAGGGGTCTGGGCCCATCGCCCATTGCACACCTGCACGTCGCGTACGCGGCCGGAAGCAGAACTAGCCCCCTTAATACAGGAGCAGGCTTACGGTCCAATTCAGCGCGCGCCGCTCAGTCGCTGACGTCACGAAGGCTTCGGCTGATACCACGACGTCGAATGCCCATAACTGTCCCCGCGTAGATGGTTAGTGCATATAGGCTAGTGACCAGACTCAGATCAAATACCAAGATCTTGTTAAACGTGTTATCTTGAAATAACCGCGAACGCCGACCAGGGCCAGGCCCACCTCTCTCCTAGGTGGTCTCAACCTGCCATGTCGCTTCGCCACAAAGATCCACACAGAGGGCCGTCGGTAAAGTATGTCCTTCCAGCCCCCAATCCGTGAATGAACCGCGGGTACTCCTCGAGCCAACCCGACTTTAGTCATCACATGTATCATGTATAAAGTATATAGTATATACCCGTGATCACCTCCCGAGTGATCACGACCCGGTAGTATAGCATGGCAGACGGACAAGAGTGTAGGGCCACTGATGGAACACTAGCATCCTATACTAAGCAGTAGGATAGCAGGTGAAGGTAACAACAGTAGTAGCAAGGACATACTATGCAGTAGTATAGGATTAACTGAAAGCAGCAACATGCTACACTAATCTAATGCAAGCAGTATAGAGAAGAATAGGCGATATCTGGTGATAAAGGGGGGGGGCTTGCCTGGTTGCTCTGGCAATAGAGAGAGGTCGTCAACACCGTAGACGTAATAGGTAGCAGCGGCGTCGGTCTCGGTGTCTAGTGAGAGAAGAGGGGGAAGAAACAATAAATATAATGCAAACAAATGCATGACAATGCATGACAAGACAAAGCGTGATGCTAGGTGTGCCCTAACGTGGTATGAGGTGATACCAGTGAAGGGGGGAAACGTCCGGGAAAATATCCTCGGTGTTTCGCGTTTTCGGACAGATGAATCGGATGGGAAAAGTTGCGTGTTCACTATGCTAGGGATGCGTGGCGGACAAACGGGCTGCGTATCCGGATTCTTCTCGTCGTTCTGAGCAACTTTCATGTCCAAAGTTTTTCCATCCGAGCTATGGTTTATTTTATACTAATTTTAAAAGATTTAAATCATTTTTAGGATTTATTTAATTATTTAATCAACATTATCCAAAACAGTATTTGCTGACATCATCTTGACATTAGCAGTCAAGAGGGGGTTGACTGGGTCAAACTGAAGTGTGGGTCCCACATGTCATTGACTGTTTGTCTAATCAATTAATTAAGGTTAATTAACAGGGTTAATTAGATTAATTAACAGAATTAGTTAAGTTAATTAATTATCTCAATTAATAAAATGATTAATTAATTGATTAAATTACATTATTATTATTAATCTAAATTAATTAATTTTATTTTATTATTTTTTATATCATTTTTTTTAAACAAGGGCGTGGGGCCCCAGTGCCATAGGCCCAGGCCACAAGCGGGCACTGGGCGCTAGCGGGCAGCGGACGCTGGGTGCCGGCCCGACTAGGTGCTGGCCCAGGCCAGCCGGGGCCGTAGCGGGGGCACGAGCGCGCGTCCCGGCGATGGTGGCCGGACGGCGCGGGGTGCGATGGAGCGTGGGCGTGAGACAAGGGCGGCGGATCGGCGAATAGGCCCGCGGTGGGCTCGAATGCCACGGGGTTCGGCCGGGGAGCAGCACAGCAGAGGGGGAGGCGAGACGATGCAGCATCAGGCCGCAGGCGAGGCGCGGTGCGGGCGAGCGGAGGCGCGCGCGGTCAGCGGGGCAGGGGGCTGGCCGGAGCGGGCGCCGCAGAGCTGGACGGAGGGCGCGAGGGAGCACAGACGGGCGCGGCAGCAGCGGCAGAGCATGGCGGAAGCTGCGGGCGAGGGGCGCGGTGGCCGATGCGGCCGGGCGCGTGTGTCTGGGCAAGGCGCTTCCATGGGCGCGGGCTGGGAGCCCAGGGCGCGGCGCACGAGCGGGGCACCGGCCGGAGCACAGCGACAGCGAGGCGAGCGCGCATCGAGCGCGGCCGAGGACGACGCGAGCGCGTGTAGCTGCAGGGACTGGGGCGTGCGGGCGCTAACGACGTCGGGAGATGGCCGAAGCCAGGGGAGGGAGGAGTGGGAGCTCACACATGCGTAGAGGAACGGGGGCGGTGAGGCTTGATGAAGCGGCGCGAGGAGGGGACGAGGACATGGTCCGGCGGCGTCGTGGCTCCGGCGAGGGGGACTCCAAGCGGCTGTGGCGTCGGGACCGAGTCACAGCTCCAGATCGAGGGTGGCGCTGAGGATGGGCGTCGGGGCGACTCGGGGTGAGGTGAGGAGGAGGCGGTGACAGGGCGGGGCGGCGCTGAGGATGGGCGCCGCGAGGTGGCTTCGGGCGGTGGCGATGGACAGCGCCAGGCGGGATCGATCCCGGTCCCGATTGGATCGGGAGTGGGAGAGAGAGAACGTGGGGGAGGGAAAATGGGTGTCTGTGGGGGTGGGGGGGTTGACCGTGGAGTGGGGGGGTTATGGAGAGGGAGTGGGGGTGGGCCGGCCCATCCAGGCGGCCGGGGTCCGTGTGGACGGCCAGCTGGGCCAAAAGGCCCAGCGGGGGGTGGGTTTTCTCCTTTTCTTGTTTTTGTTTTGTTTTTTACTTTGTACTTATTTTCTTTTTTGTTCTAATTTCTAGTTTCCTTTGATTTTAGTTTTATAAAACCACAAAAGCTGAACCTAATTTAGTATCACTAACTATACCTTAGCTACAAAAAGATCAAACCCTAAACAAAATAGTCTAACATTTTATAAATAATAAAAGGCATTTATTAAATTGGTTATGTTGTTGTTTTATTCATCGTAGAGTATTTAAGCATTTTATAAAAGTATGGTTCCTCCACCATAATTGATTATGATTTATTTGCTACAATCTGAACATTTTTGATTTGACAATTGAAAACTTTTAATGTTTGACTTTAATTGAAATTTGAATTTGGCTCGGATCTGAACTAACACGAGATTAGCAACAGTAATCGTGGTGACGTGGCATCATTACCAGAGGGTTACTGTAGCTTGATTACCCGGGCGTCACAATTCTCCTCCACTATAAGAAATTTCGTCCCGATATTTAAGAGGGGAGTAAGGGAAAGATGTGGCTACGAAATTCTATCGAATCTTCTCGGTCTTGGTTGCTCTTCTCGGAGAGGTCGATCCATTACATCGCTGCCTTCATTCCTCTGCTTCAGGTCATCATGAGGAAGTCATCATCCTTTTCTTCGGGAACTCCAACGTACTTACGAATAGGTAAGGGGCAGCTCGGCTACGACAGCATGCTTACGAGGGAAACAATCTGGGGTTAACCATGAATGAGCATAAGATTATCTCTCGAGTTGAACATATAAAATACATCGAGAGTACGATACGAAGGTACAATGAGAGGGTCCAAGCGGATAGATAGCTGCTCAAAGTCTGAACCAGAGTGAGAAAGGGGTTCAGAGCGGCGAGAGTAAGCATTGCGTCTGATACCAGAATAGAGCAGTCGGAAGGTGGCTCGTGAATTACCTACGAAACCAAGCATAAGGGATAATTTTGACATCAGGGTGTACAGGAGGGTCGGGTTTTGTTCTTGGGACTTGTGGGTTATGGGCCCACCATGTGGGTTCAAAGTAGGAAGGGGGATGGCGTCTTGCATGATCATGTAAGCAAGGCATGTCAGAGGAAAGACTATCGGTTATGTCGGCAACAACCATTGGTACCAAGGAAGAGGGACGAAGAGAACCATTTTCCTGCTCATTGAACGAGGCGGACCAATAGGCAAAGTTCTCATCCATCGGTGGTTATCGGAATGCTATCAACAAAAGCAATAGGGTCTTACTGACACGATCGTACACCAAGGTGTTTACATAAGGAGAAGAATATTACTGCTTAGAACATATAGATCACAAGAAAGGTTAAACCAAACAATGGAAAGGAAAATATGATTATCACATTTAAACAGAACAATGGAAAGGAAAATGTGTTTAAACACATATTTCAAGGGTATATCCTTCCCAAGGACAAGCAGAGCATGATATCCATGACCGGATATAATGTAGAAAACTCTTTAGGTAAGGTGAGAGAAATTTCATGATATTACCCATACATCGGTGTTTGGATAATTGAGCAGGAAACATTTAGCATTGGGCTTCAAATGTTCTTGTTGAAAATCGGAGTACCACAGACATGCTTCGAGATAGCATTGACATGGTCTTCAAGCAAAGGTTGGACTTGGGTATACAAAGGATTCATCAGTAACGACTTATAGAATAAGTCTTACAATTTCCTCATGGAAGAATGGTTAACCTTGCTAAAATGGAAACTATAACAATAGGTCCTCCGGCTAGTTGTGCTAGGCATGACATCACCTTACCGGGTCATATAAAGACCAATGTTATAACTCTTGGAAATATGTCCCAACCATCATATCTGACCGAGATTCAGATATGACTGGTGTCAGGATACCTCAGACTCAGGATGCCTGAGAAGAAGAGGTGCAACACAAATTGACGAGATGACAATGTAAGATTCTCGGGAAATGAACTATGGAAATGAGTTCCAAAACAAGAGTTCATCAGTAAACCAACGAGAGGATGAGGAGGTGGCTGATGGAATCAGCGACAATTCATCGAGATTTCCAAAAAGATAGGTCTCCACAATTATGTGATCAAGGAGGTAACAGTTGTCATATCAAACAATATAACGATGTATGCTGGAGGAGAAAAAAATACTTAATTAAACATTGGTTGAAAGGTGCACCCGAAATATGGGCTGGGTTGCATGTTCAATGTTAGAATGGTGACGGCGAGAAGCATCACCGTATCAAGAATTTCATAAGAGGTGGTGAAACTCTCACGACATTCTTGACATAAAAGATGGTAATACTTCCAAGGTAAAGAAGAACAAATGCAAGGTAGCAAGGATCTCAAGGTATAACACAAAACATGAACAAGTTTGTGTTGAATGGAAGGTGATAAAGTGGTTGATGATAACACGAATCATCGAGGGGCAAGGATGGTATTGCCCATCAAGAATTCGATATATATCTTGGAAGAGCTTAGGATGTTGATGATGATCCCGACACAGTTGTCGAGAGATTTCATGAAGATGTAATTGATCGGTGATGACATCAAGTCAACGGAATGATGAAGCGAAAAGTTATTGAAACCATGGGTACGACACAAACTTGAAATCAAGCTTGTTGTTCAAGTACAATTGATATGACGAGGAAGATCGACGTAAGATTAGCTCACTGTCGAAATTTTTGCTTCGGGAAGAAGGACCAGGTAGCACAGTTAAAATCGGCACGACAAGGATATAGCCAAGCAGGCTAGGAATGACGTGATGGATTTCAAACTCATAAGTAATGAAGGTTACCAAGATTTGTTTAATCGCGGTGCGGACTTGAGTCAGTTAGCAGTGTCTTTGAGTGTTTAATAACTCAGAGCCCGTGAAAAATTGGAATCAGTGAGAATGTAGCACTTGATGAAGAACTCATAATAAGTATGCAGTTCCATGATAATGTTGAGATACCAGGGGGTAATACTCGACGACATATCAAAGTAGAGGTTGGACTAGGGTAATGCTCTGCAGAAGACAAGTGCTCAAACTTGCACGAGGAATGGAATCAAGGAGAAACATGGTCGGAACCACGTCCACAGATACAATATGAACTTATAACAAGAGGATAATTATTTTAAGAGAAGGTTCCATGATAAGGTATACATCGTTTCCGTGGGCATGAACACAAGGTTCAAGGTCGACTCCCACTTGTTCAATGCATAACCTTTCATTCACCTCTCGTATTTTAAAAATGACATTAGTTGTTGAAAGTTTTACCTGGTGCAATACCAGATAAGTATGACCCGTGAAATCTTCCGGGTTTGCACAGATTAGGGAAGGCATTGGTTCAAACCATCGGGTATCTTAGGAACATATACTACAAAGTTCAGAAGTAGATAACTCAAGCTTGAAAGCATAGCATCGTTGGCCATATCAGAGAATAGGAATTACCAATGGCATTATGCATCAGGGAAGAACTTCTTAAGGTTTTTTGTATACAAAGGACATCGTTGGATTATAATTCAACAAAAGATCTGACGATCCACAAAGGAGCTGATGTGAGCATCGGCACACAATCAGAAGAAGAAACAATGCAAAGGCATTGGAGTATAGAAACAACTGACTAACTCAAAGCTCAAATGCAAACGAATTATCATTTCCAAAACAAGGGATCAGAAGCCAACGATCTGATTAAGAATGGATAAGCTGAATAGACATTAGGGGTACAATCGATGGCAATTTGGTTGGTCGAGATCCAGCTCATGTTTAAAAATGGCGTCTGAGCCAAAAGGATGAATTCCAGGATTTGATTGAGGATTGCAAGCATTCGCAACATACTGAATCAATGAGATCAAAATGATAGTGGCAAAGGATGCTAATAATATTACTATACTTATGGGATTAACCATAATGCAAGCAAGCAAGAATTTCAAGAGCAATAAGCTGTTGAGGATTTTTGGAAAATCAAATAGTTTTCGAAGACTTTGGTGAAACACATGAACAACTGGGGAGAAACAAATCCTCGGTGTGTGTGAGGATTAGTTTATAGGTTTATTCAGGTGACAAGGAACTGCAAGGCAGTAGGCACAAGGATTCTCGGAACAACAACGAGTATTTCGGGGTATCTTGTAATAACAAGATCAATGAGGAATGATTATATGAATGGCACGTGTACGTGGTTATCCATAGAGGTTTATCGATGGAAGGGAATTGCAAAAGCAACAGGCACAAGGTCTTGACAGAATATCAGAGAGTATCTTCGAAACCTTCTGGTGCAGCCGGCGATCATCTGGACTGAAGGGGCTCTCTGGGAGAAAGTATTTTCGAGAACCTAAGTTAGATTTTTAGTAAATTCATTAAACCCGAATAGGAGAGAGTTCAGAGTCCCAAAGCATAGACGAGGAATAAAAGATCCTAATACCATCCAATGGCGACGTGGGCCCATAGACCACACAACCATGTTAATAAAAGTTTTGCAATGACTAGACTTAACTTCGGCCAAGGAGTTGGAAAGGGGATTCCTACAGGCAGTCGGCTCTGATACCAACTTGAGACGCCCCCGATTTGACCGAACACTAATCATACACGCAAACGTGTACGATCAAGATCAGGGACTCACGGGAAGATATCACAACACAACTCTACAAATAAAATAAGTCATACAAGCATCACATTACAAGCCAGGGGCCTCGAAGGCTCGAATACAAGAGCTCGGTCATAGACGAGTCAGCGGAAGCAAAAATATCTGAGTACAGACATAAGTTAAACAAGTTACCTTAAGAAGGCTAGCACAAACTGGGATACAGATCGAAAGAGGCACAGGCCTCCTGCCTGGGATCCTCCTAAACTACTCCTGGTCGTCGTCAGCGGGCTGCACGTAGTAGTAGGCACCTCCCGAGTAGTAGTAGTCGTCGTCGTCGGTGGCGTCTGGCTCCTGGGCTCCAATGTCTGGTCGCAGCAATCGAGTATAGAAAGGGGGGAAAGAGGGAGCAAAGCAACCGTGAGTACTCATCCAAAGTACTCGCAAGCAAGGAGCTACACTACATATGTATGCATTGGTATCAAATGGAAAAGGGGGTAACATATGTGGACTGAACGGCAGAATGCCAAAATAAGAGGGGGATAGCTAGTCCTATCGAAGACTACGCTTCTGGTAACCTCCATCTTGCAGCAGAAGAAGAGAGTAGAAGGTAAGTTCACCAAGTATCATCGCATAGCATAATCCTAACCGATGATCCTCCCCTCGTCGCCCTGTGAGAGAGCGATCACCGGTTGTATCTGGCATTTGGAAGGGTGTGTTTTAATAAGTATCTAGTTCTAGTTGTCACAAGGTCAAGGTACAACTCCAAGTCGTCCTGTTACTGAAGATCACGGCTATTCGAATAGATTAACTTCCCTGCAGGGGTGCACCACATTTCCCAACACGCTCGATCCCCTTTGTCCGGACACACTTTTCTGGGTCATGCCCGGCCTTGGAAGATCAACACGTCGCAGCCCTACCTAGGCACAACAGAGAGGTCAGCACGCCGGTCTAAATCCTATGGCGCAGGGGTCTGGGCCCATCGCCCATTGCACACCTGCATGTTGCGTACGCGGCCGGAAGCAGAACTAGCCCCCTTAATACAAGAGCAGGCTTACGGTCCAATCCGGCGCGCGTCGCTCAGTCACTGACGTCACAAAGGCTTCGGCTGATACCACGACGTCGAGTGCCCATAACTGTCCCCGCGTAGATGGTTAGTGCGTATAGGCTAGTGACCAGACTCAGATCAAATACCAAGATCTCGTTAAACGTGTTATCTTGAAAATAACCGCGAACGCCGACCAGGGCCAGGCCCACCTCTCTCCTAGGTGGTCTCAACCTGCCCTGTCGCTTCGCCACAAAGATCCACACAGAGGGCCGTCGGGAAAGTATGTCCTTCCAGCCCCCAATCCGTGAATCAACCGCGGGTACTCCTCGAGCCAACCCGACTTTAGTCATCACATGTATCATGTATAAAGTATATAGTATATACCCATGATCACCTCCTGAGTGATCACGACCCGGTAGTATAGCATGGCAGACGGACAAGAGTGTAGGGCCACTGATGGAACACTGGCATCCTATACTAAGCAGTAGGATAGCAGGTAAAGGTAACAATAGTAGTTGCAAGGACAGGCTATGCAGTAGTATAGGATTAACTGAAAGCAGTAACATGCTACACTAATCTAATGCAAGCAGTATAGAGAAGAATAGGCGATATCTGGTGATCAAGGGGGGGGGGGCTTGCCTGGTTGCTCTGGCAATAGAGAGAGGTCGTCAACACCGTAGTCGTACTAGGTAGCAGCGGCGTCGGTCTCGGTGTCTAGCGAGAGAAGAGGGGGAAGAAACAATAAATATAATGCAAACAAATGCATGACGATGCATGAAAAGACAAAGCGTGATGCTAGGTGTGCCCTAACGCGGTATGAGGTGATACCGGTGAAGGGGGGAAACGTCCGGGAAAATATCCTCGGTGTTTCACGTTTTCGGACAGATGAATCGGAGGGGAAAAGTTGCGTGTTCGCTATGCTAGGGATGCGTGGTGGACGAACGGGCTATGTATCCGGATTCATCTCGTCGTTGTGAGCAACTTTCATGTACAAAGTTTTTCCATCCGAACTACGATTTATTTTATACTAATTTTAAAAGATTTAAATCATTTTTAGGATTTATTTAATTATTTAATTCAACATTATCCAGAACAGTATTTGCTGACATCATCATGACATCAGCAGTCAACAGGGGGTTGACTGTGTCAAACTGACGTGTGGGTCCCACATGTCATTGATTTTTGTCTAATCAATTAATTAAGGTTAATTAACAGGGTTAATTAGATTAATTAACAGAATTAGTTAAGTTAATTAATTATCTCAATTAATTAAATGATTAATTAATTTATTAAATTACATTATTATTATTAATCTAAATTAATTAATTTTATTTTTTTATTTTTTATTTTTTTAAACAAGGGCGTGGGGCCCCAGTGCCATAGGCCCAGGCCACAAGCGGGCACTGGGCGCTAGCGAGCAACGGGCGTTGGGTGCCGGCCCAACTGGGTGCTGGCCCAGGCCAGCCGGGGCCGCGACGGGGGCACGAGCGCGCGTCCCGGCGATGGCGGCCGGACGGCGCGGGGTGCGATGGAGCGCGGGCGCGAGACAGGGGCGGCGGATCGGCGAATAGGCCCGCGGTGGGCTCGAATGCGACGGGGTTCGGCCGGGGAGCAGCGCAGCAGAGGGGAGAGGCGAGGCGATGCAGTATCAGGCTGCCGGCGAGGCGCGGTGTGGCCGAGCGGAGGCGCGCACGCGGTCTGCGGAGCAGGGGGCTGACCGGAGCGGGCGCAGCAGAGCTGGACAGAGGGCGCGAGGGAGCACGGACGGGCGCGGCAGCAGCGGCAGAGCACGGCGGAAGTTGCGGGCAAGGGGCGCGGTGGCCGGTGCGGCCAGGCGCGTGTGTTCAGGCAAGGCGCGTCCATGGGCGCGGGCTGGGAGCCCAGGGCGCGGCGCGCGAGCGGGGCACCGGCCGGAGCGCGGCGACGGCGAGGCGAGCGCACATCAGGCGTGGCCGAGGACGACGCGAGCGCGTGTAGCTGCAGGGACTGGGGCGTGCAGGCGCTAACGACGTCGGGAGATGGCCGAAGCCAGGGGAGGGAGGAGGGGGAGCTCACGCGCGCGTAGAGGAACGGGGGCGGTGAGGCTTGATGAAGCGGCGCGAGGAGGGGACGAGGACGCGGTCCGGCGGTGTCGTGGCTCCGGCGAGGGGGACTCCAAGCGGCTGTGGCGTCGGGACCGAGTCCCAGCTCCAGATCGAGGGTGGTGCGCGGACGGGCGTCGGGGCGACTCAGGGTGAGGTGAGGAGGAGGCGGTTATAGGGCGGGGCGGCGCTGAGGATGGGCGCCGCGAGGTGGCTTCGGGCGGCGGCGATGGACAGCGCCAGGCAGGATCGATCCCGGTCCCGATTGGATCGGGAGTGGGAGAGAGAGAACGTGGGGGAGGGAAAATGGGTGTCTGTGGGGGTGGGGGGGTTGACCGTGGAGTGGGGGGGTTATGGAGAGGGAGTGGGGGTGGGCCGGCCCATCCAGGCGGCCGGGGTCCGTGTGGACGGCCAGCTGGGCCAAAAGGCCCAACGGGGGGTGGGTTTTCTCCTTTTCTTGTTTTTGTTTTGTTTTTTACTTTTTACTTATTTTCTTTTCTGTTCTAATTTCTAGTTTCCTCTGATTTTAGTTTTATAAAACCACAAAAGCTGAACCTAATTTAGTATCACTAACTATACCATAGCTACAAAAAGATCAAACCCTAAACAAAATAGTCTAACATTTTATAAATAATAAAAGGCATTTATTAAATTGGTTATGTTGTTGTTTTATTCATCGTAGAGTATTTAAGCATTTTATAAAAGTATGGTTCCTCCACCATAATTGATTATGATTTATTTGCTACAATCTGAACATTTTTTATTTGACAATTGAAAACTTTTAATGTTTGACTTTAATTGAAATTTGAATTTGGCTCGGATCTGAACTAACACGAGATTAGCAACAGTAATCGTGGTGACGTGGCATCATTACCAGAGGGTTACTGTAGCTTGATTACCCGGGCATCACAATTCCCGCCCCTTGAACTTATATAAGGAGGGGCAGGGCACCCCAAGAGGGACAAGTTCCACGAGTTGGACAGATTAGGGTTAGACAAACAAGTCTATAGCTCAGTTGATAGAGCACCCTTGTAATCATGTTCATCATCATCAATATCAATGAAGCAGGATGTAGGCTTTCACCTCCACCATGAGGGGCCGAACCTGGGTAAAACTTCGCGTCTCTCGTCCCACTCAACCCCACTCAAGCTACCACATAGATGCGTTGGCCTCATGACTAAGTCCTCATACTAAGGACGTCTGCCGTGACAAATCCATGACACCAGCGTTAAACATGAACATTATATCTGGATCCTGTTTGATGCGAGACGGTTATTCATTTAAATCAGAGAATAATGTTTGTTCTATTTATATGAGGAATATCTTTTATGGTCATGCGCCCTTAATGACTGGTCTATTTTTATTGAATTTCGATAGTAGTAATACACATATTCATAGTATTGAAGCCAGAAGATATAAGTTTAATAATGATAGTGCAACTTATTTGTGGCACTGCCGTTTAGGTCATATTGGTGTAAAGCGCATGAAGAAACTCCATGCTGATGGGCTTTTGGATTCACTTGATTATGAATCACTTGATGCTTGCGAACCATGCCTCATGGGCAAGATGACTAAGACTCCGTTCTATGAAACAATGGAGCAAGCAACAGACTTATTGGAAATAATACATACTGATGTATGCGGTCCAATGAGTGTTGATGCTCGCGGCGGGTGTCGTTATTTTCTGACCTTCACAGATGATTTGAGAAGATATGGGTATATATACTTGATGAAACATAAGTCTGAAACATTTGAAAAGTTCAAAGAATTTCATAGTGAAGTGGAAAATCATCATAACAAGAAAATTAAGTTTCTACGATCTGATTGTGGAGGTGAATACTTGATTTATGAGTTTGGTCTTCATTTGAAACAATGCGGAATAGTTTCGCAACTCATGCCACCTGGAACACCACAGCGTAATGGTGTGTCCGAACGTTGTAACCGCACTTTATTAAATATGGTGTGATCTATGATGTCTCTTACTGATTTACCGCTATCGTTTTGAGGTTATGCTTTAGAGACGGCTGCATTCACGTTAAATAGGGCACCATCGAAATCCGTTGAGACGATACCATATGAACTGTGGTTTGGCAAGAAACCCAAGTTGTCGTTTCTCAAAGTTTGGGGATGCGATGCTTATGTGAAAAAGCTTCAACCTGATAAGCTCGAACCCAAATCGGAGAAATGTGTTTTCATAGGATACCCAAAGGAGACTGTTGGGTACACCTTCTATCATGGATCCGAAGGTAAGATATTCGTTGCTAAGAATGGATCCTTTCTAGAGAAGGAGTTTCTCTCGAAAGAAGTGAGTGGGAGGAAAGTAGAACTTGATGAGGTAATTGTACCTTCTCCCTTATTGGAAAGTAGTTTATCACAAAATCAGTTCCAGTGATTCCTACACCAATTAGTGAGGAAGCTAATGATAATGATCATGAAACTTCTGATCAAGTTACTACTGAACCTCGTAGGTCAACCAGAGCAAGATCCGCACCAAAGTGGTACGGTAATCCTGTTCTGGAGGTCATGTTACTTGACCATGACGAACCTACGAACTATGAGGAAGCCATGATGAGCCCAGATTCCGCAAAATGGCTTGAGGCCATGAAATCTGAGATGGGATCCATGTATGAGAACAAATTATGGACTTTGGTTGAGTTGCCCGATGATCGGCAAGCAATAGAGAATAAATGGATCTTCAAGAAGAAGACTGAAGCTGACGGTAATATTATTGTCTACAAAGCTTGACTTGTTGCGAAAGGTTTTCGACAAGTTCAGGGAGTTGACTACGATGAGACCTTCTCACTCGTAGCGATGCTTAAGTCTGTCCGAATCATGTTAGAAATTGCCGCATTTTATGATTATGAAATTTGGCAAATGGATGTCAAAAATGCATTCCTTAATGGATATCGGAGTTGGAATATATGCTTTGATAGTGTGATTAAAGCATATGGTTTTATACCAACTTTTGGGGAAGCCTGTATTTACAAGAAAGTGAGTGGGAGCTCTGTAGCATTTCTGATACTATATGTGGATGACATATTGTTGATCGGAAAAGATACTGAATTTCTGAATAGCATAAAAGGATACTTGAATAAGAATTTTTCAATGAAAGACCTCGGTGAAGCTGCTTATATATTGGGCATCAAGATTTATAGAGATAGATCAAGACACTTAATTGGACTTTCATAAAGCACATACCTTGATAAAGTTTTGAAGAAGTTCAAAATGGATCAGTCAAAGAAAGGGTTCTTGCCTGTGTTACAAGGTGTGAAGTTGAGCCAGACTCAATGCTCGACCACTACAGAAGATAGAGAGAAAATGAAAGTCATTCCTTATGCCTCAGCCATAGGTTCTATCATGTATGCAATGCTGTGTACTCGACTTGATGTGTGCCTTGCTATTAGTTTAGCAGGGAGGTACCAAAGTAATCCAGGAGTGGATCACTGGACAGCGGTCAAGAACATCCTGAAATACCTGAAAAGGACTAAGTATATGTTTCTCGTTTATGGAGGTGACAAAGAGCTCGTCGTAAACGATTACGTCGATGCAAGCTTTGACACGGATCCGGATGACTCAAAGTCACAAACCGAATACGTATTTTTATTGAATGGTGGAGCTGTCAGTTGGTGCAGTTCTAAGCAGAGTGTCGTGGCGGAATCTACGTGTGAAGCGGAGTAGATAGCTACTTTGGAAGTAGCAAATGAAGGAGTCTGGATGAAAGAGTTCATATCCGATCTAGGTGTAATACCTAGTGCATCGGGTCCATTGAAAATATTTTGTGATAATACTGGTGCAATTGCCTTGGCAAAGGAATCCAGATTTCACAAGAGAACCAAGCACATCAAGAGACGCTTCTATTCCATCCGCGATAAAGTCAAGGAGGAAGACATACAGATTTGCAAGATACATACGGATCTGAATGTTGCAGACCCATTGACTAAGCCTCTCTCACGAGCAAAACATGATCAGCACCAAGACTCCATGGGTGTTAGAATCAT